>NC_045438.1:141301799-141411202 GCF_002776525.5 Piliocolobus tephrosceles | reverse complement strand
AGAAAGAAAGAAAGAAAGAAAGAAAGAAAGAAAGAAAGAAAGAAAGAAAGAAAGAAGGAAGGAAAGAAAGAGAAAGAAGGAAAGAAGAGAAACATTAAAAGTTAATAGGTTTCAGTATATCCAAAGAATCACCATCTCATTCTGCTGTGAAAGGCCTGATTGTAGCAGGGAGTTGCTGTAATGTAGTAATTAGCATGTCCGCCTAGCCTGTGAAAGGATTCTGGTTTTTAAATCCAGTGGAAACAACAGCTTTTCCAAAAAATTTGTCTTACGAATACCTTCTTCCAGTCTGAGGCTGGCGTTTTCTCTCTCAATAGCCTTTTGATGAAAATAACGTTTAGTTTGGATGAAGTCCATAGTTTCAATCTTTTTAAAAATGCTTACTTGTTTTGTCAAATCTACAAGACATTTGGCTATCACGAAGGCAAAAAGGATTTTTCTAAATTTTCTTTAATAGGCTTTGTTTTCATTTGCACTTTAAGGTGTATGGTTGAACAATTTGAACAGGAGCTTCACAAAGACAGCCAAATGGCTACAGAACAATTTGCAATTAGTCAAAAAAAAAAAAAAGAAAGAAAGAAAGAAAGAAAGAAAGAAAGAAAGAAAGAAAGAAAGAAAGAAAGAAAGAAAGAAAGAAAGAAAAGAAGAGGGTCTAAACAAGTAAACAAACGAAAAACGAGAGACGACGCTACGAGGTGTCATCCATCTCTGGTAAACATTTATTGTTGTTTTTTCCTTTACAGAATTATTTTCAGAAACCTTCTGCAGGAGATTTGTGAGTGGAGGGGGTGGGGTGGAAAGTAGTAGGGGATAGAGATTACTAAGAAAAGTTTCCTGTCTGGAACTGCGGCAGATCTCTTTGGATAGAGATGACTACTTAACCTCACTCTGCTTTCCTTCGCCGCGGTTGCCGCCACGACCCTGTTCTTACCACCAGCAATTCCTCCAGGGACTTGGTCAGCAGCCCAGCTTGATCTGCGTCTCTCTGCTAAGGTGTTTCCGCAACAGGGTCAACTCCGAGCCTCACCTTTCTAGGAATCCCGGGCGCCGCGCAGGGGTCTGGAGTCCAGGCGGAGGCTTCCCTGGGTGCGGCGGCCACTCTCTGCCAGAGGTTGTGAGTTATCCAACTGTCACTAGAGTCACGCTCCAGCGAGTTTAATTTAGGCACGGAATAGTCCTGCCTGGGTTGATGTTGGCTTAGGATGAGTTTACTTGAGTTTGTGATTTAGAAATAGGTCTATGGGACAGACAGACACGAAATCCGGCATTGGGGCCCTCGCAGGCAGGGTATCTAGACTGGCAGCAACTGGTGCAGGATATTGCCAAGGACTGGACATCCAGCTCAGCTCAAGGTGGGGATGAAGACGTCCTGGTTGCAAGGAGGGAGCCCTACTCCGCCCGGAATCAGAACTGTGCATAGAGGGCTCTGGATTTGCCAGGATGTTTGAGGGAATTTGAAATGAGAAAGGAGAGGAGGAAATGGTTTAATAGTGTATTGACTTACTGGAGTGTAGTTTAGTCACAGATTTTGGTTTTAAAAAATGAGAAATACGGAGTGCAGGATTTCTGCTTAATTGAGTACAAGACTAGAAAATAAGTGCTACCACTTCCCTAGTCCAGCTACACTTCAATGTCTTAAATCCTAGTGCATCTGCAGAGCCCAGCACCGGATGGGGTAGGGGAGTGGGGGCGGAGAGAACACAGAACTGGAATTCTACGTAGGGGAGTCAAATTTGCTGGGCTCTCAACTGAAACCATCGCCTTTGTTTTAGTTGGCTAAGGGTATACACATGATCTGAATTCCTCTGAGTATTCCCAAATTATTTGGGGGAAATTTTAGCTGGTTTTAACTTAGAGATTAGGTCACACTAGGTCTCACATCCTGTGTACTTTGAGAGAACGAAAGGATAAAGGGCAGAAACTGGCATTTTAAAAGAGGCGATTATCACACATTTTATAGCTATTTAATAATGTAATCCTTAATATTATGACCTGAAAGCCTCTCCACGGCTGACTTTCATGTGTTCAGCTTTATTTCATACCCCACTGCCCCTTTCTCTCCAATCACACTGTCCTACTTGCAAATCAATCCCTCTTATTTACCATGGGTTTGGGTACATACGATTTCTTTTACCTTTAACATTCTTTTAAACCTAGTTAACATCTCCCCAACCTTCAAACTTGAGCAGAATCATTATTTTCTCAGAGAAATCTTCCCCTAAACTTTCTAAATTAATCTTCATATATTAAATGAGAGCACTATATGTCTCTCTTTTCTTGGAAATGATGCATTAATTTGGATGATAACTTGATTACTGTCTGTCTCTCACAAGAATATAATTTCCAGGAAGACAGGTGCGGTGCCTGGTTTCGTTTACTAATAAAACCCTACTGTCCATTGCAATGCCCATATACACAATGGGCACACAATAAATATGATTTGAATAATATGTGAACCCATACCATTCTACAAAGTAAATGTTAATCTTATTTTGAGACAAAGAACTGAGGTTAATAGTTAATTGTCCAAATTGCAGAATTAGTAAAAGAGTTATTTCCTATTTTTCCCGGATTTGGGGCTCAATTGCAGAAACTGTGTAATCAGTAGGGAAAGAGGAGTTGAATTCTTCCCTTTAAAAAAGATAGATAGTAACAATGGCCTTCATGGTCAGCATCTTTAAGGAAAAATGCAGACTGGTGTGTTTGAACAGGATTTTCACAATCACCCCAGTGAGACACTCATTAACTATACAAATTGAATGCTGTATAGAGAGGTATTTCATAGACAATAGAACCTTTCCACTTTCCTGACAGTCCTCTGCCCTTACCAAATTCTGTAAGCATGCTTACTCTCGTGATATATTCAGAACAATATGAAGATCTCCAGACAGGAAACACAGACATCTGGTCATCAAGATAGGAGATACATTCACTTTGAGCCTCAACTTAAGTTCGCAATATTCTGGCCACCACAACGCTTCCTTTTACACTATGTAGAATCTTGTTTACTACATTACATCTCTTTACATTTTTTTCCATAAACATCAACAACAACGAAATCACACTCTTCTGAATTCCTGCCTCTGCCCCGTGAAAAGAAACAAAAAAAAAGAAAAAGAAAAAGAAAAAGAAAAATCAACATCTACAGTAACGAGCCTCTCATCTCAGGGAAATTTTCTTAAATTCTCCAGTCACGTCTGAAAAAAAAAAAGTTTTAATGAAAGACTTTGTAGTAAAGAAAAGTATAGTAACCTTGATAATTTACTGAAAGGAAAGGCCAATCAACTCGACGTTACCAAAGCTGAAAGAGAAAAATTTATTTCTCCCTTAACGAGGGAAGCTAACGGTACACACGGGTTTCCGTAGTGTAGTGGTTATCACATTCGCCTTACACGCGAAAGGTCCTCGGGTCGAAACCGAGCGGAAACAACTTGTAATTTTTCGGGGTGTTTCTGTTTTTCAAGATTCCCTTAGCTTACCTTGTCAGTGGACGTCTTTACAAAGGCACCATTGCACGATCTCTCGAACACTCTCAGCTTTCAAAAAGCATTAATACTGTTCTATTAGGTATTTCTCTCTGCATGTTGTCAGCAGTGTTCTGAATAGGAGGAGGTTCCTGCCTTTAAAGGGGGCGAGATTGGGGATGAAGGGGTCTCTGCTCTCTTCCTAATGCGAATTGTTGCCTGCTGGCTTTATTCGAAGAGAGGCTCTTGGGGATTTCCATAAGTATGAGTAGCTGCTTCTAGACCAAGAGTCCCTGACCACTTGAGTGAACATTACCAGTCTCCAGCAATTCATTTATTGTCAGACAGTATTTTCAAACATCGCATGACTTTTAGGGAAGAAAAGAAGAGAGAATGACGAGGGAATACGTATAAGACAAGATTCTGCAGGGAGAGCTCAATTAGGGCAGAGGCTACTGCGTCGCGTGTTTCTCCACGATCCTTTCCCTTGATGGTCCCATCTCCCGATCGCCACAAAGACCTCAGGGATTAGGTTCTCAGGAGCCTTGTTTAAGGGCCTTTTGGCTCGGAGCGTTTCCACTGCGAGGTCAATGCGTAATAGCACTTTTGCGGGAAGATAGCGTTGCATGGAACATTGGGCCGGACCCGCCTCTCCAGGTCCAGGCTGGGCTCTGGTTGCTCACTCGCTACTGGGAACCTGGCTCCCACCGGGGCATGGTAAAGTTCCACTTAAGGACGCTCCAGGTGGATATGGGGTAAAGTTAGCGTGTTTCCCTACATGTACATACACTGGGGTCCTCGAAAGGAACCTAGACGGGGAGCTGTGTGCACACAAAGCGTGAAGATCTTTGTGTCACAAGTTAAGTTAACCAGAGTGCGTCCACCACAGAAGAACTAAACAACTAACTAACTGGAATGATTCTACCAGTTTTTGTCAGCTAGCCTAAATAATTAGCCACTACAGTGCTGGCAGATTGATTACATGAATTGAATAGCCTAATGTCAGCGATGGAAGCTAAGCATGGGCCCAGTAACAATGGGCTTGTCTGTTACAGGAACTTAAAAAGATCTTTTCAAAATGCAAATCTGTTCATGAGACTTCTCTGCCTAAAATCCTTCCATGGATTCCCATTGTTGGTAGGGCCAATTCAAAAATCCTTAACTTGGCCCATACAGAGTAATCATAGTTCTTAGTTTAGACTCAATATAGATCAATTAATGCCTGTTAATTTTAGTGCCCCATCCTCTTCACTATCAAGTAAAGTATCCTGATTTATTTATAATAATCTACTAGAGGGTCCTGCAGCATGCACATGTTCTCTCCTCCTCAGTTGTCATCTCCTACTGCTTGCACATCACTCTGCAGCTCAGTCTTAATCACCAGACACACTGACACTGTCTTAGCTCCTCTCCCATCAGGTGTTTTTGCCATATTGTTCTCTCTGAGGTGCACAAAGGAAGGCCTCTGCTGGTCCTTCTCCTTGCTCTCCATTCAGACCCTTCCTTCTCCCACCTGATTCTATCACATTCCCAAAGTCTTGCCTAACTGAGAGAAGGTGATATTCCAGAAACAAACATTCCGCAGTATGAATTTCTCTACATTTTCACTGACTGTAATTCAGGAAGAAAGAGGGGTAGAAATGTGCCCAGCGTCCTATTTGTGCTCAATATAGTTAAAACAAACAAACAAGGAAAAAGAATATTGGGATCAATCCTCTACAACACAGGGGGACAATTGCTGTCAAAATTGCCAATATACGTATTCTTTGATGCAGCTTTTCCACATGAATGCGTGGTATCATGGTAGATATCAGAGATGGTGTATGTTCATAGACATAAATAGTTTGCAATAGCAGGATGGAAAACTAAACTAACTGGTCATTAAACTATGATATATACTAACATAATTGAATACTATACTTTTTTTTTTTTTTTGAGATGAAGTCTCACTCTGTCGCCCAGGCTGGAGTGCAGTGGCACAATCTCCACTCACTGCAACCTCCGCCTCCCAAGTTCAAGTGATT
Source organism: Piliocolobus tephrosceles (assembly GCF_002776525.5). NCBI lineage: Eukaryota > Metazoa > Chordata > Mammalia > Primates > Cercopithecidae > Piliocolobus > Piliocolobus tephrosceles. The sequence goes on along the minus strand of NC_045438.1, from coordinate 141,405,714 downwards.
CTCCTGTCTCAGCCTTCTGAGTAGCTGAGATTACAGGCGTGTGCCACCATGCCTGGATAATTTTTGTATTTTTAGTAGAGATGGGGTTTCACCATGTTGGCCAGGCTGGTGTCCAACTCCTGACCCAGATGATCTGCCCACCTCGGCCTCCCAAAGTGTGGTGATTACAGGCGTGAGCCACTGCTCCTGGCCAACTACTACACATCTATTTTTTAATTATTATACTTTAAATTCTGGGGTACATATGCAGAACGTGCAAGTTTGTTACATAGGTATACACGTGTATAGTGTATATAATACTATACATATTTTTAAAAGAATGGAGAACATTTGTCTATTCTGATATGGAAAGGTTGCAAAAATACATTGTAAGTAAAAATTTAAAAAGGCAAGGGATTTAAAAAGTGTATAAAATGCTACTATTCGTGAAGAGAAAAAAGAAAACACTTGGGTAACTTTGTCTATGTACTCAAAATCTCTGGAATGATAAACAAGATATTAAAAACAATGGTAATGCTTTTGGGAAACAATGGCTGAGTAGACAATGATTCGGTTTAACGGCCCCTAGAATGGTGACTAGAACCACATTTCCAGCATTTTCCAATACCAAGGTCTTCGAAGCGACCTTTGATTTGAGTTCACTTTGGGAATCTAAGGGAACACATAGGAAGACTCCCAAATTGAGGATCTGGACAAAAGAAACCTGGGACGATCTCGATTGTGGGACTATCGAGAATCAGACTCGTTGGGAAAATCCTTCAGGTACCAATTTGTATGTTGTTTTAGTGAGAGGCTTTTACGAAGCAAAGACTCGTTAACACATCACCGAATCTGATTCATTGTCTGCATGTATTGACTAGACATTCAGAAGGCAGCAAATATTTCCATAAATTTTTGGGCCATTAGCCACAGTTTGAAATGTTTAAGCGTCCTCTTTCAAGTCTACGAATACAGCTATTTTGTTCTGTTTTTGCATTAAGAGGACATTTCTCTTTCTTTCTATTAAGACTCTAAAGCAACTAAGAAATTGTTCCTCCCTGTAAGACAAACAGGAATTACGTTAAAGAATTTAATACTTTAGCGGAGCAGGGGCGGGGATATGGGTGAGCAGAATAACAAAGCCAATCTCCTAGGAGCGGCCGGTTAGCTCAGTTGGTTAGAGCGTGGTGCTAATAACGCCAAGGTCGCGGGTTCGATCCCCGTACGGGCCACTCACTTCCTTTTTCCCCTCCGAGAAATTTGGTTTTCATGCTCTAAGATGATTCAAATTCACCGTCCCCGTTTCTTAATGAACCTAGAACCTAAGTTTGTTTCCTAATCATCTGAAATGCTACATCTCCCCAGGTAATGTTCTTCTTCTTTTTTTTGTTTTAAATGTTCTTTCTGTTTCCTCCAGGAATAAGGATTGGGGACACAAAGTTGTTCAGAGCAGAGATTGGGAGCCTGCTTAATGAGAGTGCGGGTGGGGGGCGCGGAAAGAGTTCAAGGAGAGGAAAGATAACTGGCATTTTTTTAAAAAAATAAAGCTTATTTGATTTCACATTTTCCTTCCAAATTAGTCCTGAAACCTACCTTCTTTCTCAAATTGTCGAGACACAAGATAAAGAATAAATTCTTAGAATGCTGTGGATGTGTGTCTCTGAAAACCCTTTCGAATTTAACTGAGAGACAAAATTGCCCTGTGAGGAAGCTATCACTTTAAACAAGGAACCACAGACTTTTTTGTTTTATTTTGTTCACAGAAACCGATTGTGTGTGTGTGTGTGTGTGTGTGTTTTCACATGGGCTCCTGTGTGTGTCACAAAGGGATATGCGAAGGAGAAGCAGGGAGTTTTCGTTGTGTCCGTTTGGAAGTCTACCCTGTACATATTCCTCATTGGTGAAGGGCAGTGGAAGGACCGAGGAGCTGTGCACTGTCCTGGGAGACTCCAGAGGGACCTTTGTCTACTCTTCCCCTTCTTTCCCTGAATTGCTATCCTAGGGTTGCTGGAATCTTCCTCTAACCCTGTAGTTCAAGTGCATTTATTTCAGTTTTCTGTAAACAGCAACTTGGCTCACCTGTGACTTCGGTAAAATCTTTCCATAACGTGTCCTCAAAAACGCTACATGTCACCCTGGTAAAAATGATTTTTGAGAAAATAATTAGATCTATAACGAAAAGGTGTAAAGCATCTCAGGTATCTGACTCAAATTTCTCACCTGTAAAATAGAAATTATGGGTCCCATCTCACAGCGTGGTTGTGAGCCTCACAGGTGAGGTAACAATGGAAAACACTTGTCACAAAACCTGGCACACGGTAACCTGGTATACTGTGTACCTGGAACCTGGCACACAGTCTTGTTTAACAATCTCACTTGTTTTCTATTGATGAAATAGAAAGGCCCGAGGCCCGGGGCGCCAAGCTCCTAAACCACTTGAAAGGAAATACAGTGATGAGAGTACTCCGGACATTTGGAAGTCAACGTTTTACATGACGACTCTGGTGTAAAAGTGTTGAATGTAGGCATGTGGCAGGTAAGCGTCTTCTTGACTTAATCCTCCAAGAGGAAAAGCAGAATGTACCCATCACCCAAACTACGGGGCAGAGGGAAGGAACCTAAGGTGGCGAAATAGGTCACCTATGACTTTAGGAAATCCGAGTGTAGGTGTAGGTTCCATGGTGTAATGGTTAGCACTCTGGACTCTGAATCCAGTAATCCGAGTTCAAGTCTCGGTGGAACCTTAGGTTTTTGTCTTCTGCTAAAACTGAGGCTGGTGAGAAGAGGAAAGGAAATTTGGTGATAGTCACGGACAGAGAAAAGTTGGGATGGAAACTGAGGAAAGGATTTACCCACGTAATGGGTCTGGAAGAGCTGACAGTCGCCGAAGCCGAGAGAAAACTGTCCTCAGACAAGACCACAAGGGGATACAAGCTCAACTTCTGAGGGCTGGGCCGATAGAACAGGTGACGGGAAGATACAACTGGCGACAGTCAATAGTCAATATAATTGCTGCTTGGAGTTTGCACAAGCAAGTTTTGCTTGGACAGAGAAGAGGAGGAAATGAGCTGAAAAGACTCCCTGTCCCAGCATAACAGAGTTTACTCTACGCCCCCTGCCCGCCCACTCTCCCCAACCCCCAGAGTCTCTCAGCGTTTCCTAGTGAGGGTTCCCTGAGCGCATTACTGGGTGCGCAGCAACTCGGCTTTCTTGGTATTTCCACGTCTGGGCATGGACCAGCTCCTGAAGAAGGGATTTCAGAGCTCGGACCCTCTTAGACGATTGGAGAAGTTCAATCACCCGGAAATTGCTGGGGCGGTTTGGTTTTGGAGAGAGGCGGGGACGAAAGAAGAAAGCGGTGAGCGAGGAGAGAAGGCAGGGAATGTGATCAGGAAAAAGTTCTTGCGCTAAGGAATGTCAGAGAAGCCAGCGCCCGGTGCAGCAGAGAAGCTTAGCGACAGGGTTGCTGCACCGGAGACCTCGAGATCCTAGAGGCTACAAAGAAACATTTCCCCAAATGTGTCTCCCCTACCGCGCACTAACTCCCTAAGGGATGTGAATGCTCCCTACTTCCATCTTCCCCTGCGAATCATTCTCGCCTTTTAGATAACATCTTACTGTGACAGAACAATTGGAAATGCTGGTGTCTCCAAAGTCTTCTGTAAACAAGACACAGAGTTGCGCTTCTCAATTGCGTATTTTACATGATTTCATGAAGGAACTGACAAATTCCTCATTTACTTCCAACTAATAACATTCAATTTTTAACAAATCGGAACGTACATATTGGGCCGTGGAAAGTTAGTGTTTTCATTTTATTTTTTTTTACAATTATTGAGACTAGTAGGAAAATTCTTTGACTTTTATCAAATATGAATATCCGTAAAGTTATATATTTTGCGTGGTTCCAAATCTCCTGCTCGCCATCACTTTTATCTACTGCTACCATTTATTTATTAAACTTAGATAAACGTAATGGGAATGTGTTGAAGGTTCCACTTTAAATAATGCACCTTAAATAATCATAAAAACACCTTTTGGAAGCCTCGGACTTATTCAAAACGACAATCTACTGATCTTTTTGTTGTTAATTCCACCGAACCTTTCTTATTCCAGCTATAAGAAGTATTTATCCGCGGACACATGAATTGATGGAGAAAAAACATGTTAACAGCCATTTCACTAAAAGATGCATTTCCAATGCAACTCTACTTTTCATATATACTAAATTACTTACCAAAATTGTTGATTTGTGTTCGTTATTGTATGCCACCATTGAATATAAAGGTAATTCAAACCAGAAGAAAAACGGTGAAACTCTCGGGGATTATTAATGGAAATAAAAAAAATTTAGAGGTTTCAATTTATATTAAGTATTTTCCGTTGCTGTGCGTTATGACAGGGTCTTTAAGCATAAAAATACGTAATATTGGGATAAAATTCTGTGGCAGAAACAGAACAGAAATACATTTGCAACAGAAAAAGAGTTCCCCCCCCTCGCCGTCCTCCCCTTCCACCCCCAATTTTCAGCTGCTTAGCCTTCAGTAAGAAGGGCTGTAAGGCCTAACTTGAGATCTAAGAAATGAGTAATGAACTAAGGCAGATGAAGTGAGGGCAGAGAGAAGAGTTAAGAGTGCTGCGGGTAGAAAATGAGAAGGAGAGCATGGAGCTTGGGGAGAAAAAAAATTCACTGTAGTTGGAAAGTGAGAATGGATACGGAGGAACGATAACACTCAAGATTGGACACACGGGCGTTGGGCAGGATCATTAAACTGTAAAAGGTTCTCCATACGAAGGTGGAAAGAACTTGTTTTGTGTAAGAATTCTTTAAAGAGACCACAATTTGAAGGACATTACAATCCATATCAACACATCACCAAAATCAAGCTGCAAAGCTTCGTCAAAAGCAAGCCTTAAAGGATTATCCCAAAAACGTATCGCAGCCCGAAGGACGAGGTGGCCGAGTGGTTAAGGCGATGGACTGCTAATCCATTGTGCTTTGCACGCGTGGGTTCGAATCCCACCTTCGTCGACTCTTTTGTTTAAGAGGGTAACCAGGTTTCTGTCGCAGGTCTGAGTTGTTCTCAGAAACGTTATATAGATTATCTACAGCTTTCCTCCTTTTGCTTCCTCTAATTTCTCTCGACCATCTAACAGTTTTATTTCCTCCTGAGGTTCCACAGAATTCCTGCGGATCTGAGTGGAATTACTCTCCATTCTTAGATTACAGTTTACTACATCCAGCACGTGGGCTGCGGGCATTGCCTGCACCTGAAGGGCTCTTAGCCAAGATGTCCGCATGGTGCAACCGATCCCTTGCTCCACTCACATAGTGCTTCATGTTACAAAGTCAAAGAACCAAAGGCATTGTTCAGACCCTGACTACCCTCTCCTCCGAACAATTAACCGAAGTGTTTGTGTGTCACCTTCCTCTCTATTTACATATAAACGAGTAATCTGTACCTTTGCTTATTGTCAAAGTAAAGTGCTTTGGAATCTCCAGTCTTGCATTTGCTTCAAAATACTAGTTGATGTTGGGGAGCAATAGAGAAAACATTGACAAAATATTGTTAATTGTTTAAGCTGGTTGATGGGAAGTTGAATGTTCGTTATACTAATCTTTTCACTTCCTCATATTTTTATTAAAATGCTTTTTATTTTTTATTTATTTATTATTTTTTGGACAGAGTCTTACTCTGTCGACCAGGCTGGAGTGCAGCGGCACGATCTCAGCTGACTGCAACCTCCGCCTCCCGGGTTCCAGCGATTCTTCCGCCCCAGCCTTCCGAGTAGCTGGGACTACGGGCGCCCGCCACCATGCCCAGCTAATTTTTGCATTTTTAGTAGAGATGAGGGTCTCACCTTGTTGGCCAGACTGGTCTCGAACTCCTGACCTCAGGTGATTTACCCGCCTCGGCCTCCCACAGTGCTGGGATTACAGGGTGAGCCATTGTGCTCGAGCTTTTAAAACTTTTTATCTGGAAATAATTTTAAATTTAAGGAAAAAAATTAAGAATAAGAATAGTATAAAGACCACCCATATACCTTTTATCAGGATTCACCTATTAATGTTAATTCTCTATCTCTCCGTATATGTTTATATCTGTGTATGTTTGTGTGTATGTGTCCCAGAACATTTAAGAGTAAATTATATATATTATGTTCCTTTGCTTTTAAATATTTCAGTGAGTATTTCCTAAAGGAGTAATTTCTTGTGCTATAGCCATAATATAGTTACCAATTCAGTATATTTAACATTGATATAAGTTTTTAGGAATTTTCTAACCTGTATTCCATTTTTTTCAATTGACCAGTAATATCCTTTATAGTATTTACCCCCTCCCATTCAGGAATCATTCTAGAATTGGGTGTTTTCCGTACCCCTTTAGTCTCCTTTAACCTGGAACATTTTCGCAACCTTTCTTTGTACTTTATGACATTGACTTTTTGAAGAACATGGTAACTGCTCACATTTTTAAAACAGAGAACATTTCTTATTTGGGCTTTGCGTGATTTTCTCCCCTCATAATTGGGTTCACGTTATGCATCCCAGAGAATAGAATGTATGTGACATGTCGTTCTCAGGACTGTTAAATCTGGAGACATGCAATGTTCATTGCCCCTCATTACTGAGGTTAATTCCAATCACATAGTCAAGTTGATATATATGTATAGTTTCCTCCTTGCAACTAATAAGCAATCAGCGGGAGATGCTTAAAGATCATACAAATAACTTACTCCCCATCAAAATTTTCCTCTAGAGTTAGCGTCTATTGATAATTCCTACCTGGACCATATTTACTATGATGGTTGCAAAGTGATGTTCTTTTTTTCAACTCCAGAATTTTCTTCACATTTACCAGTTTTTACTTTGGCATTCTATTGTAATCAAGAATCCCCCTTGGCCGGGCGCTGTGGCTCACGCCTCTAATCTCAACACTTTGGGAGGTCGAGGACGGTGTATCTCAAGGTCAGGAGCTCAAGACCAGCTTGGCCAATATGGTGAAACCCCATCTCTACTTAAAAAAAAAAAATTAGCCAGGTATGGTGTCGGGCGCCTGTTGTCCCAGTTACTTGGGAGGCTGATGTAGGAGAATCGCTTGAACCCGGGAGGTGGAGGTTGCAGTGAGCCTAGATTGCACCACTGCACTCCAGCCTGGGCGACAGAGTGAGACTCTGTCTCAAAAAATAAAAAAAGAGTCCCCCTTTAACATCCATTTATGTATTTATTATCAGTTTGGGCTCATAAAATCTTATTTTTCAGTGGTTTACAATTCCATTATTGCCTTGTTAATAACTTTAGTAGTCCATATAACCCAGATTTTGTCAGAGGTAGACCCTTCAAGCTGAGTACTCTGTCCTTGTGACATTCCTCCACCATATTTCTTAAAACTTTCTTAATTTCTAGCATGACGAATTGTTCTAGGCTCTACTACATTTACCGTGTCCCCGTCCTGAAGTCTCCTATTTCTTAGAGGTGATCTTTTAGTGAGGAATGTATTAGAGACCAATATCCAGGGTCTAGGTGTACTTACTGTTTCTAAGACACCTTTGCTTCTAGAACCTTTTATCAACAATATCTAGGAAATACATGTGTATACTCACATATACAAAATATGCAAATAGACACACACATATGTACATGTGCACATATACATGCGTGTGCACATACATATGAATATTTTAATAATTATGAGTACCCAACGATATTTACTTTTTTTTTTTTCACCAGTTGTCAAATGATCCTTTATTGAAATACTTTCCTTTGTGCTTAACTGGCTGGGCATTTCACAGCACCACTGTTGATGTCATCTATGGTGTCATGAGGGTGGCTGCCATCAACATTACAGCCCACAGACTGGGCAGTCCCCAGGATCTCTTTAATGGTTCCAGAGAGTTCTCTGGCTAAGGATCGGTGCCACATCTGTCGAGCAATGTTGATGATCTCATCAAAAGTGATATTCCCTCTGTGTTTAATGTTATTCTGTTTCTTTCTGTCTCTTGGTGGTTCCTTGAGGGCTTTGATGATCAGGGCAGAAGCAGAAGGCACCACCTCAGTCCGGGCCTGTCTGTTCCGAATGGTCCATTTTCACTGTAATCCTCAGGCCCTTCTAGTCACCCGTTGCCTTGGCAACGTCATCACCAACCTTTTTCGGAGACAGACCCAGGGGGCTGATCTTGGGGGCAGCGCAGAAGTGGCACCGACTTCACTTCAGGTGCACCTCAGGTATACGACTTTGATCTCGTTGGGGTCGAACTTCGGCGGCATAGTGGAGGCGGCTGGTGTCGGATGAACCCGGATTCCGAACGACAGAAGAAAGTAGCATCTTTGCCCCCTCCGAAAGCCGAGAGGTTGTTTGTTTGTTTGTTTGAGCCAGAGTTTTTCTCTTGTTGCCCAGGCTGGAGTGCAATGGTGTCACCTCGGCTCACCGCAACCTCCACCTTCCGGGTTCAAGCGATTCTCCCGATTCAGCCTCCCGAGTAGCTAGGATTACAGGCGTGTGCCACTACCCCCCAGCTAATTTTGTATTTTTAGTAGAGGTGGGGTTTCTCCATATTGGTCAGGCTGGTCTTGAACTGCCGACCTCAGGTGATCCTCCGGCCTCGTCCTCCCAAAGTGCTGGAATTACCGGCACTGGCGTGAGCCACCGTGCCCGTCCAGATATTTACAATTCTAATGTATCTCCTGAGGGGCTTTTTAAAATATTTTTTTAATTTAAATTTTTATTTTTTGCCTTCCCACCATCTATTTGTATGATCCTCTTCTGAAATTAGAATAGTGGCCGAAATGATTTACTCAAATGAGTAAATCAACACATTTACTCACGTGCCCTATCCTATAACACACCTAAAATTGCTTCAAAATTGCTTTGTCCACATTACAACAGAAAACAAAATCAATTAAAAAGAGTCCAAGATTTGTTTGTAATTCTCGTCCTGCCCCAAGTTAAAAGTAATTTGGTCTGGTTCTTTCTTTTCCTACACCGTGATTTGGTATTCTCTTGAATACCAGCCCAGGCTGGAATGTGGGGCCCTGATCTCAGCTCACTGTAACCTCCACCTCCCGGAGGCTCAAACCACCCTCTCACCTCTCCAGAATAGCTCGTTTTTTGTTGTTGTTGTTGTTTTTGTTGTTTTGTTGTTGTTGTTGTGGAGACAGGAGTTTGCCCTTCTCTCAGGCTGGTCTCGAACTCCTGATCTCAAGGACCCGCCCGCCCCAGCCTCCCAAAGGGCTGGGATTAAAAGTGTGAGCCACAGCGTCCAGCAATCACTACACTTCTAGGTAATTGACTTCATTGCTTCCTGATTTATCCTTCTGCACGTCTGCCTTATTTTTCCTTTCTTCTTGCACTTCAGAAAGTAATATAGTACTATAAATATTCCTTTGCATTTTGCTTTTTCTTCACTTAACAATGTCTTCTAGAAATTGCTCCGTAGAAGTTAATAGATATCGTCCCTATTCACTCTGTTTCACACTATCCCAATGTGTACACGCACTGTAGGTATAAATTACTCTCCTATGACTGGACATTTAGTCAAAATGCTTTTTGGAGTCAGTGGGTAAAAATAAATTGAAGATTTTGGCCAAGGGGGTCAAGAACATCTTCAAAGCAGCAAGGTTAAAGGAAAAAAACGTGCTCCCCTCATCATCTTATTTCCGTTTGTCTGATTCATTTTTTTGTGTGTTTAATTTAAGAGCTAAATTCTCATTAATTAGGGTGCTCATTGTTTAGAATAATTTATATACTTTTTTTTGTTTTCCATATGTAACGACTCACTAAAGAGGGCTTTAATTTAAATTTTTTTTTCTCACGGCTGGGCGCGGGGGGGTTTATTCTTGTAATTGCCAGCACTTTGAGAGACGGAGGCAGGCGGATCGCTTGAGTCCATGAGTTCGAGACTAACATAGCGAAGCCCTTTCTCTACTAAAAATACAAAACGTAGGCCGGGAGTGGTGGCTCACGCCTGTAATCCCAGCACTTTGGAAGACCGAGGTGGGCGGATCACCTGAGGTCAGGAGTTGGAGACTAGCCTAACCAACATGGTGAAACTCCGTCTCTACTAAAAATACAAAATTAGACAGGAGTGGTGGCGCATGACTGTAATCCCATCTACTCGGGAGGCTGAGGCAGGAGAATTGCTTAAACCCGGGACGCGGAGGTTGCAGTGAGCCGAGATCGCGCCATTGCACTCCAGCCTAAGCAACAAGAGCTAAACTCCGTCAGAAAAAAAAAAAAAAAAAAGTTACGTGGGCGTGGTAGTGTGTGCCTGTAGTCAAAAAACGCTTTTCCTCATCAACAACAACAAAAATTACAAATATCGTACTAAGACTCCCCTCCCCGATTTTGCTATTGAAACCTGATGCATAAACTTAAAAAAAAATTAATGCATTCCATTTCCCCCACTAGCATTTCAGATTTAACTTATTTGTTTCTGCTTTCCCCATAAAGTCCAAATGACTCTAGCTTATGTATGTGGGGATAAAAATGGTGTCTTTTTGGGCCGGTCGCGGTAGCTCACGCCTATAATCCCAGCACTTTGGAAGGCCCAGGCGGGCGGATTACCTGTAGTCGGGAGTTTCAGACCAGCCAGACCAACATGGAGAAACCCCGTCCCTACTAAAAAATACAAAATTAGCTGGGCGTGGTGGTACATGCCTGTAATCCCAGCTACTAGGGAGGCTGAGTCAGGAGAATCGCTTGAATCTGGGAGGCGGAGGTTGCGGTGAGCCGAGTTCGTGCCATTGCACACCAGCCTGGGCAACAAGAGCAAAACTCCGTCTCAAAAAAAAAAAAAAAAAAAAGAAGAAGGTGTCTTCATGATTAACATATATTGCTTTAGAGAAGAATTCACAAAGCATTCTCATTAACTTTATCTAAAGTTTACAAATCATGTGTGAATGCGTACAAAGGAGTGACAGTGAGCAGGAGAGTCTAACCCAAGTAAAAATGCAAAACAGCTGGCCCTTCGTAACCATGGGTTCGGCATGCAATGGATTCAACCTACCGCGGATCTAAAATACTTGAAAAAACCCTGCGTCTATACTGAACATGTACAGAAATTTTCTTGTCATTATTCCCTAAACAGTGCGATATAACAACTATTTACATAGTATTTGCATCATGTAAGACAGCGGTCCACAACCTTTTTGGTAGTAGGGACCGATTTAGTAGAAGACAATTTTTCCACGGACCCGACCGGTACCGCTCCGCGGCCGGGAGGTTTGGGACGCCTGATATAAGGTGTGATAAATAATCTAGAAATAGTTTAAAGTATGCCGGAAGGTGTACATAGGTTATATGCAAATACTCGGTCATTCTACATCAAGGGCTTGAGCATTGGTAGATTTTACTATTTGCAGGAGGTCCTGAAACCAACCTTTCACGGATATCAAAGGACGACTGTATAGTTATTGAGCAGAAGTAAAAAATGCTTTTCTTTCTTGTGTACGAAAATTACAAAACCATAACATACCAAAGATAGGTGTGTGTTATATTCACTGGAAGACAGAACGCGAATCCGCTGGAAATTAAAGTTAAATTTGTCATCTCTCTTTTGAAATGACTGATAAGGGAAGGTATTGCAAGAACAGATGAGAAAAGACAACTATTAACACCTTTATAAAAGTTGGGCGATGGAGTAATAACTAATTTTAAGACGTTAAGTAAGGAGACGTTGAGTATCTGATTTTCTTTATTATATCAAGTTACCCACGATCCTGGGAAATAGTGATCATTAACATAAACACCCTAGCAGAGAATGGTTTAAGGATCCATCCACCTCTGGGTTATGGGCCCAGCACGATTCTGCTGCACCACTCTGCTAGCAGGCCGAAGAAACCTTTTACTTTCCTTTGCTAAGATGGTAATCAGTAAATTTATATTTCCTCATACCAACAAATTCTGGTTTATTTATAAAATGGAATGCTATTTAGCTCTAAGGATGAATTTCTGTGACAACACAAGTACTCTTTAAATACACATAAATGTTTTTATTTATTATTATTATTATTATTATTTTTGAGACATGGCCTCTCTCATCCAGGCTGGGGGGCAGCTAGGCCATCTAGGCTCACTGCAACCTCTCCTCTGCTTCCCAGATTCAAGTGATCCTCCTGTTTCAGCCTCCCAAGTAGCTGGGGCTACAGGCGCGCTCCACCACACCTGGCTAACTTTTTTTTTTTTTTTCAGTTTTTGTATTTTTTGTAGAGAGGGGCTTTCTCTATGTTGCCCATGCTGGTCTTGAACTCCTGAGCTCAAGCAATCCTCCCGTCTCGGCCTCAAACGTGCTGGGATTACAGGCATGAGTCACCGCACCCAACTCAAATAAATCTTAAAAAGACGTAAATACATCTCAAAACCATAACGTTGTGCAAAAATGCCACACTATGGGATATGCTCTATGATTTCACTTCTATCGAGTTCCGGAACAGGCAAACTAACATCTGGTGATAGAAGTCAGAATACAACTTAGCTTGCAAGATGCATTATTGACTTGATAAGGGAATCCAATGCAATTTGGATATTTTCTCAATCTTGATCTGGATGGTGTAATTTCAAAATTACATGAAATTATACATGTATAAAATTCATTGAGCTCTATGCATCTTTTCTTTTTACATTTTATTGTATGTAAAGTATATTTCAATAAAGTACTGAAAAAAGTGAAAGCAGAAATGAAGAAAGGAAAGAAAGAAGGCAAGAAAAAGGAAAGTATGCTCTTATATACACTTCAGGGAGCTAAGGCAAAATTGACCAAAGGACAACTTCCTAAATGAAGTTGTAGAGCCATGAAGTGGTCCGTAGGAGCAGAAGGAAATTCCTAGCACTATTTGGAAAAAGTACCTGAGCTGTGCCTCCCACAGATAACACCCTCTCAATGTAAAACACTATTTTGCTGAGCCTTGCTCTCCACCCAGGCAGGCAGGATTGTTTACAAAAGGCTTTAATGTATGACAGAATGGTGGACCTAAAAGGGGTACTGGCTCTGAAAAAGCCTTCTCCTAAATAAGAAGAAAGTCTCCTTTTAATGTATTAATTCCAAAAGAAAAAAAAAAAAAACAGAAATTAAATGGAGCTCCAGAAAACTAAGAAATACTTCTTGTTTAACTGAGGTGCTCATTCATTCAATATTCAGGAAAACGTGTCTGTTTGGACCATGGATCTGGACTTCAGAGGCAAAGAAAGATCTCTCGAGTAGGGACAGGTCTCTTCTGTGGCTGGCTGCAATTACTGCATGAAGACCATATGCTTTTCTATTGTTTTCTTTTTGGCTTCCTTTTATGCATTGTCCTGAGTGGTGGGGCATGTGCAGTACTAACTATGCCAGTCCAGGAGTGGAGCAGAGAGTATATCCTGAGGTCCCTGGAAAATGAGTAAAGAGAGTCAGGCTATTTCTGGGGCAATGGTGGGTAAGTCAGTTAAAACTACTGGTGGGGAAATCAACACATACAGGGCAGCTGCTCACACACAAACCCACAGATAGATAGACATATAGACACACATACAAAGGCACTAAACAATTTATAGCTATTCTTTAACCAGTCCTTTAATTTTATTAAATTCCAGCATTCTCTCTTTTAGAGAATCCAGTCATATCTTGCATGAAAGTTTCACTTGAAGTAAACACAACAACATTCAAGGGGAGTTATTCTGTTTCCTTATGCTAGGGTACTAGCCAGTAAGAAGACTTGTAATATGATTGCTGAACACAGAGTCTTTGGGGATTGAACCTGGGGTGCCCTCCTTAAGGGAGAAAGCTGTAAGTCTTGCCATATTCTTATGCTGTGTTGATGAAGGATAAGAAGCAACTCTAAAACATTTTAGACCTGCACTATTCATGTACTTGTTATCTACAGTGGCTATTGAGCACCTGAAATGTGGCTAGACTTAGCCTGGGCAGCATGGTGAAACCCTGTTTCTATAAAAAATTAGTCGTGCATGGTGGAGCATGCCTGTAATCCCAGTTACTTGGCAGGCTGAGGTGGGAGCATCACCTGAGCACTGGAGGTCGAGGCTGCAGTGAGCCGAGATCACACCACTGCACTCCAGCCTGGATGACAAAGTGAGACCCTGTCTCTAACAAAAAAAAAAGAAGGAAAGAAATGTGACTGAACTTGAGATGTGATGTAAATGTAAAATACACAACAGATTTTGTACACTTTATATGAAAAAACTCTACTTTTTTTCAAATTAATTGAATGTTAAAATAATATTTTGAGTATATTAAATAATACATATCACCACCCATTTAATGTGGCTTCTAGACAATTTAAAATTATATACCTGGCTCACATTTGTGGCTTGTGTTATATTTTGTTGGACTATGGCTGATGTAGCCAGTCCGCATCTTGTATACCATAAATTTTTATCATGACCTCTTTTCAATGTCCATTGATTAATATATCACTAATTTTACAGTTGTAAACACAGTTTTTGACATTCTTTAGACTAACCGGCATGGTGTCTGCTATTGATCCAGAAAAGAGAGCTGAAGCAATTGGACCATTCCTAGATTATTAACTCTTGACTAAGGAAAATGACTGACTTCCAGGTGTAGATTGAAAATAACCCATATTTATATCACACTTTCTACACCGAGGAAAGTTAAAGACATCATAGGTGTTGGGTGTCCGGAAAGAGGACCGTGGAATGTACTATCAGCTAAGAGGCATTGTTTCCTCACTGTATTCAAGTACTAGTCTAAGGGCTTAAGATGCTTAATTTTCCTTTGAGTTATTCTCTATTAATTAGGTAAAAGTCACAGAGTGATTGAGAAACTTTCCTATGTGAGGTGAGCCATGTGTCAGCCTAGATTTGGACTATATTATACTTTTACCACTACCCTTTACTCCAGGAAAGTCCCATAATGAGGGGTGAGGAGCACAGTCTTTGGAGCCAAACTACCTAGCAACAATTTTTTAAAATTTAAAATTATTTTTCATCGACAAATCATAATTGTCTATATTTATGAGGTACAGTGTGATGTTTTGATGTTTTGATATATGTATACAGTGTGGAATGATTAAATCAAGCTAGTTAATTAAATTAAATCAGGTGCTGAATATGTTCCCTTGTCTATCTTTTATTTTTCATACCCAGATGAGCTGAATTACCTATCATTTTTTATGGTGGGACATTTGAAATTTACTCTCTTATTTTGAAATAAGCAATTCATTTTTGTTGACTATAGTCACCTTGCTGTGCAATATATTTCAAAACTTATTCCTCCTATCTATCTGAAACTTTGTACCCTTTGACCAATAGCTCATTCCCTTCCTCTCCCCTGACCCTAGTAACCACATTCTACTCTTTAGTTCTATGAGTTCAACCATATTAGATTCCACAAGTAAATGAGATCATGTGGTATTTGCTTTCTGTGCTTGTCTTATTTCACTTAGCATGATGTTCTCCAGGTTCATCTTACACATTTGCAAATGACAGAATTTCCTTCTTGTTAAGGCTGAATAATATTTCATTGTGTATCTATACCACATTTTCTTTATCCATTCAGTCATTGATGGACAGACACTTAGGTTGATGCCATATCCTGGCTGTTGTGAATAATACCACAATAAACATGGGAGTGCAGATAGCCCTTCAACACATTGACTTCAATTTCCTTGAATATCTATCCAGAAGTGAGATTGGGGCATCATATGGCAGTTCTATTTTTAGTTTTTTGAGGAACTTTCATACCATTTACCATAATGGCTGTACTAATTTACATTTCTGCCATCAACGTACAATGTTTTCTCTGCATCCTGGCCAACACCCTAGACGCAATTCATGCCTTTGTCACTTTCTCACCATGTGTCTTTAGACAAACTACTTGGCTTCCTCATTGTTCTGTCCCCATCCGCAAAATAATGACTGAAACAGTGCCTACTGATAGGATTCTCATTAACTCAATAGTTTGACAGTTTCTCATAAGGTTAAATATACACTTATCATATGACCCAGCAATACCACTCCCAGAAATTTTCCTAGAGAAATGAAAACATGTTCACACAAAAACCTGAACATGAATGTTTATGGTGACTTTACTTATTATCGAGAAAAAATGGAAATAAATGTTCTTCAACACGTAAATGGATAAATGAACTGTGGTATATTCATATAACTGAATACAATTAAAAATGGATTTTTAATCATCAATAAAAGAAATAAATTATTGATATAAGTAACAACTTGGATAAATCTCAGTGGCATTATGCTGAGTGAAGGAAGCCAGTCTCCAAAGGTTACATACTGTTTGATTCCATTTAAGCGACACTCTCAAAAAGACAATGTATAGTGACTGACAGAGAACATGTTAGTGTTTACCAGCAGTAGGGATGGTGGGATGTATGAAAAAATGTTCTTACTGATAGATATTCAACTTGTTTGGAAAGTCTGGATATTATAGATCCTGCTGATGTGCATGCTGCACACCTGACACAGAGAGGAGTGGACAGGAAGGGGAAGGCGAGGTTCTGTTCAAGTCCAAAGGGTTTGGTTCCACCTGGCCTCAGTCTGCAATCACCACTAGATGCTTTGGTCCTTCATGTTCTTCAAGGATGTAGATTAGGACACACAGTGTGAACATCTAAAGCTCCAGCTTTAGATCTGAAGTATGTTTACTTTAGAAAATTGGAAGACACTGAGGTTTTTCAAAAACAATACTGAGGTCCAAATCAGGGTGCAAGTGACAGGGAACACAGGCTACTTCTTGTAGGCATGATGCCTTCGGGAATGCCCTTGCTCCCGATTCTTTGAGGTTTTTGATTTTTTGCCCATGGAAAATGAAGAGGCTGATGATCTAAAAGGTCCTCTCCCAACAGAGCCCTGGGCAGGTGGAAAAGGTATCCCAAAGTCAACACTGCTGCCTGCCTTAGCTTGTCCAGGGACTGGGGTGCTTTGAGCAATGGGGGCCATAGTCTTTCTTGCAGAAATGCCGGCTCTCCCCAAGGCAAAAGCTGTGCTGTGGCTGGGCAGGCCTTGAGTGTTCTGGCTCCAGCCTTTTCCATACGGGATCATGGTACTGGTGGTCCCACTAGGCAATGCTCCAATGCTGAAAGCTCCGGAGGTGGAGCTCATGTCTGGGCCAGTCATTCTAATCCCAGACTCATCACAGTCCATAGGGGTCACGAATCCCCCAAAAGCAAAAGGTTGTGGGGCTCTGCTGCCAAACACTGAGCCAAAAGCCCCACTTTGATGGGTCTGAATTACAATTCTAAACCCAGTTGTACTAGCTTGACTAATGGAAAAACCTGCTGGAATGCTGCCAATGCCTGGCCAGGTGCTGGCAGGGGTTTGAGAGGTGGAGGCTGAGGGTATCAAACACCCCAAGGCTGACTGTGTGGTACTGATGAAGGCTGACTGAGCTGGAGTTGGCACTGGGGTTGGCAATGCCACTGCTGAGCTCCCAAAAAGAAAAGAGCTACTGACACTTGGAGTAAAGGCTGGCTGGGAAGGCCCTTGTTTCTGTCCATCTGTGGCACCAAATGCAGGCTGGGGATTAGCTCCTTGGGATAGTGGGAAAGATGGCCTTGAGCTTGATCCCAAGGGACTTGTGATTGCTGGAGTCAGGTTGGAGACGCTGGGGGATGATGCAGGCCAGTTCGTGGATACTAGGGCTGAGGCGGGCAGAGGGCTGCCCATACCCCTGAAATTAGCAGTGCTGCTTCTAGGGGATATCTGGACAGCACTGGAAAGGACATGGGTAAAGATGGTGACTGTGTGCACAGTAGGAATGGTAGGATGGTGGTGTGGTGGGAAAATGAATCCTGTGGCTGGGGTGAAGTTGGCCCTGAAATCCTGAGCAGTCCTAAGCAGGAAAGTGTCGCAAGTGGAAGGGACAGAATAAGTGTTGCCTATGGCACCTGTAACATTCACTACACCAAAATCCAAAGGTGGCTTAAAAACAGAGTCTTTAGATGTGCTGGCTAGGGTGGTGGGCATGACCACAGTGGTGGCCTTGACCAGGCCATGGAAATGATGGGTAGAAGCATGAGTAAATGGAGGAGGAGTCTGCTTGGAGGAGAAAGGAGCTATCATGGGCATAGTTTTAAGTGGATCTATGCTGCCAAAGATAGGCTTGAAGGTAGAAGTTAAGGTGCCCCGAGTTGTGGAGAGGGAAGAGCTTGAAGATGCTGCAGCTGTGACTGAAATTCTGGAATATGAGGATCCTCCAATCTCACTATTGTGCAGGGGCCCCAAAATCGGTTTTAAAATGAGGTGAGCAGAAGTTGCATCAGGAGATGCAGATGCGGAAAGATGGGGAGTTGGGCTACACACCATTCCAAGCAAAGTACTTTGGATGGTGGGTGGTGCAGGTGGGTCTGGGGGCATGGGAGACCTGTCAGCCTGAGAGGTTGAAGGCAGCCAGGTGGTGTCAGTAACTGGTGATGTGGGAGAGGTGGGGGTCAGCAGGATGAAAGTAGCTGTGGGCTTTGAGTCTGGAGAGGTGCCTGGAAGGAGCTCTGACTGTGAGCACCCTGGTGGGGTTGGTAGGCTGGGTGTCTTCAAAGGAGAATGGGCCACACTGGTTGCCTCTCCCGTGGACCGTGGGGAGGTCAGTGGACCTAGAGACTTCTGCATTTTTCTTAAGTTTTCCAACTGAGGATTCGCCCCCTGGGTTAGATCTGTTTCTGAGGAAGGCAGAGTGAGAGATAGGGAAGGCTGAATAGCAAGCCAAGTCTCAGGGACAGGGTCTGTGGTGACCTCAGTTGTATCTTCTCTAGCGTTGGTGCTCCACTGTAGTTCAGTTTTCTTCCCCAAGGTCAAGTCCTCATCAGAGACTGCATAACCAAGCTGGGGAAGTGGAATCTCCGACAGCAGGTTCTCAGGGCTAGACGGCAGCTGTGGAATCTTTTGATTTTGCTGCCCAGAACTTCCAGATGCTCCTGGGGACTCAAAATCTGATACCAGTGGGACTGGAGAGTAAGGCCGATGACCACTTTTTTTCTTTTTTATTGGCCACTCTGGTGTCTCGAATGATACACTGGGAATACTTCTCTTCCAAGGGTCTGAGAAATTTCTGGAAGAGCTGTAAGAGCTGGAAATAGCATTCCTTTTGGAGCTGAGGGGGCCACCTCTGTATATGCTGGCCAAGGAGCTCATAGAGGAGCAATTGGGTCTCTTAGTCAAGCTGTGATCTGAGCTCCAGGAATGGAGACTTCTCTTCAGCGGCCCAGGCCTGGGCACAAAAGAAGTGAGGGTTCCATTTTTCATCAGAGGCTTAAATGCAGATGGTCTGGTCTCTGGACTCCTTCTCTTACTGTCCAAGCCCTCAGGGAATAGTGGTTCTTCCAACCTCCCTTTCCCTTTTCTGCACTCTCTGAGGGCCCTCAACACTGTCTCCTTTGAACACGGATCTGAGGGCTCCTCAGAGGGTGGGGGTCCTGCAAGGGCAATTACATCTTCAGGAGAAGTGGAAGGGGGCACCCTCTGGTCAGGAGGAGTGATCTTGATGGTCACTGGGCTCCAAATTGGCCTAGGATGTCGAAGAGACCAAATAGTCCGCTTTAAGTAAGTTTCCCACCAGTCTGAAGGGAGAGGCCCCAGGGTGGAATTCTGGGACTTCTTCATGGGAAAGCGCCTCCAAGCCTCGTTGGCCAGCCACGTGGTTGGATTGGCAGGATCCAGGTTTGGCGACCTCCTCACAGGTCTATACCGTGGGACAGGGTGGGCGCGGTGGACTAACTGAACCCGATGAACTTGGTGAAGGGGCTGAGTTGGCCGGCGTTTCGTGGGCCTCTCGGGCAAGTCGGTGCGCACCTGGGCTGGGGACGAGGGCGAAAGTCCCAGCTTGCTCAGGAAACTGCCCATGAGGAGAGACCAGGCGCGGTCAGTGGCTTCAAACAAGGTTTTGGCTTCCGAGGTTTCGGACATCTGCACAATCGGACCGAGTCGAAGAGCGCAGTGTTCGGTTGACGGTTGGGATTCACGCGCGAGGAAAGCGCGAGTCTCAGGGCGCTTGGCACTCTCCAGACCCGGCACCCGCGGGAACGGGGGACACGCGGGACTTCAGCAGTCCCAGTAACTTGCTTAGCTGTTTTGAGACCTCAGCGGGGCGGTCAGACCTTTTGCTCTCTCTGCAGCGAGTTACAGTACTTGGCGCGGAGTGAGGAACTCGAGAGGAAGCGCACGGCCCCACGCCCCTGGAGTCGGCAGCAGCTGTCTGGGACCCTGTGGTCCGGATTCACCAAGTGGCGCAGAGCTGGAATAGAGTGGGTGCACAGTTTCCATGCTGCGACTATTATGGGCCTCGAAGGTACAGGCTCAGGGGGCTCAGGGCCCCGGCGCAGATCTGTCTGCCCGCGGGATCCCCTGAGTCTGAGTGGGGAGCACTATCCGCGCCCCGCAGGGTGAGTGCGGGCCACTTTCGCAGGTGCGCAAGACTGGAGGTCTGGACCGGTGTATCTGTGCCGTCCGGATGGCATTTGTGGCACTAGCAGTCGGGAAGGCAGCTGATTGAAGATCCCCGCGCTTCTCCCTTTCTGCAGCTCTTGACGCTGCCAGTAGGTGTCAGTCATTTGCCGCACAGCTACCTTTGAGATCCACCTGTGTCTCCCAGCGGCCGAATCCAGGTTTCCTTCCTGTTCGCACTTGGAAAACTCATGGCGATTGCCATCAGGAGTGGCCTCAGAGATCCGGAGTGGACGAACGGGAAATCGCGTCTTACGGCCCAGAACCTGAGCCCTCCACAAACACTCGGCTCAGATCCTTGCTCAGGGCACCTCCTGTTCTCTTCTGCTCTGTGAAAGGCACTGTTAAGAGAATGAAAAGACACGCCACAGACTGGAGAAAATATTTGCATAATAAGTATGTATCTGCTGAAGCACTGGTATACAAAACATACATAGAATGTTAAAACTCATAATAAGGTAAAAAATTAATGGGCAAAATACCTGAACAGAAACCCGCCAAAGAAGATACACAGATGGTAAACAGTGTAAAAAGATGCTAAGCATCATTGACATATGCTATATGTCAATGTTTAGCTATATATAACCAAACATCAGTAAATACTACTGATTGCAATTTAAGCATCAGTAAGATACTATAATTGAAAATTGAACATCAGTAAGATATTACTACACACCTATTCAACTGGCTAAAATTCAAAACACCACATGCTAAGGAGGAGGTGGAGCAACAGGTACTCTCATTCATTACTGATGATAATGCAAAATGGTACAGCCACTTTGGAGGACACTGTGGCAATTTCTTACAATGCTAAAACACAGTCCTACAATACAATTCAACCACCACAATCCATGTGTTTATCCAAATGAGCTTAAAGTGAGTGTCCACATAAGGACCTGCACATGAATGTTTATAGAAGTTTTATTCATAATTGCAAAAATTGGAAGCAACCAAGAAGTCCTTCAACAGGCAAATGAATAAACTATGGCATAACCATACAATGGAATATTATTCAACATTAAAAAGAAATGCACTATCAAGTCATGAAAAGATAGAGGAACCTAAAACCCACATTGCTAAATGAATGGAACCATCTGAAAAGGCTACATATGACTTCAAATACATGACAGTCTGGAAAAGACAAAACAATAGAGACAGCAAAGAGAGTGCAACAGTGGTTTCAGGAGAGGAGGTAAAGAAATGTGGGATACCATTAAGCACACCAACATACACAAAATGAAAGCACTAGGAAAGGAGACAGAGAAAGGAGTAGAAAAAATTGTCAAACAGAGTGGCTGAAAACTTCCCAATCTAATTGAAAAACATTAATCTACACATCCAGAAAGCTCAACAAATTCTACATAGGATTATACAAAGAGTTCCACAAAGAGACATGTCAAGTAAAAGCACTGAAAGACAAAGACGAAGAGAAAATCTTGAAAGTAGCAAGAGAAAAATGACTCATCACTTACAGAAGAACCCTAAACAAATTAACGACTGACTTCTCATGTGAAACAATGGAGGCCAGAGGCAGTGGGATAAGATATTCTTATTCTTTTTTTTTTTTTTTTTGAGATGGAGTCTCGCTCTGTTGTCCAGACTGGAGTGCAGTGGTGCAATCTTGACTCACTGCAAACTCTGCCTCCCGGGTTCACACCATTCTTCTGCCTCAGCCTCCCGAGAATAGCTGGGACTACAGGCACCCGCCACCACGCCTTGTTAATTTTTTTGTATTTTAAGTAGAGATGGGGTTTCACTGTGTTAGCCACGATGGTCTCAATCTCCTGACCTTGTGATCCACCCACCTCGGCCTCCCAAAGTGCTGGGATTACAGGCGTGAGCCACCGTGCCCGGCAGGATAAGATATTCAAAGTGTTCAACAAAAAATACTGTCAGCCCAAAGTTCTATATCTAGCAAAGCTACCTTTCAAAAATGAAAGCAAAATAGACATTCCCACATAAACAAAAACTGAGAGAATTTGTTGTTAGAAGACCTGTCTTAGAAATACTAAAGGAAATTCTTCAGAGTGAAGGTGACACCATATGGTAATTCAAATACACATTTAAAACAAGAGCACTGGCAAAGGTAATCATGTAATTATAAAAGACAGTATAAATATGTACTTAACTGATTCAAAAGTAACTGTACAAAACAATATGCATATTATGCATCTGGGCGCCTATAGCATATAGAAATGTAATATACCTGCTAATTTATTTGGATTTGTTTTATGCAAAAGGAGGTGGGTGAGAAGAAAGCTGCACTGGGCTAAGGAAATAACTTAAGACAAATTTATAGGAATAAACAAAGAAACCAGAAATGATAAATAAGAAGATTAATATAGAATAAGCTCTCTCTCTATATATATATACACACACACACACATTTTTTTCTCCTCTTGTTTCTCTCAGCTTATTTAAAACACATAAAATTACATAAAGTAATAATTGTAATAATGTTAGGTTTGTAATATTTATAGTTGTAATATGTATAACAACAATATGATTAAAAGGGAGAAATAGGAGAAAGAGCCATATGGGAGTGAGATTTTTATATCTCACTGGAATTAAGTTAGTATAAATCAGAAGAAATAATTCAAAATTTATAGTGGAAAAATCACCAAAGAAATTAAATGCTACAGTATAAAATATTTACTTAATGCAAAAATGGAATATAGGAGGAATAGAAGAACCAAAAAGGCATGAGATATACAGAAAATAAAAAGTAAATACCAGACAAATCCAAATATAGCAGTAATATAATTGTAATAATAATATTACATGTACATATATTAAGCAATGCAATCAAAAGGCAGAGGTTGTCAGGGTGGATAAAGAAACAGTATTCAACTATCTTTTGTCTAGAGAAGACACCATTTACATTTAAAGATACAAGTAAATTGAAAGTAAAAGGATGTAAAACATATGTCATGCAAACTTCATCCAAAAAAAGCTGTAATGGCTATACTAATAGAAAAAGTAGACTTTAAAACAAATAATGTTACTAGGGACAAGTAAGGACAAAAAGGGCTAATCCATCAGGAAGATATCATAATTATAAACATCTATGCAATTAATAAGAACACCAAAATACATAAAGACAAAAGTGACAGAAACGAAGAAAAAAATAGACAATGCAAAAATAATAGTTGGAATCCTCAGCCCCACTTTCAATAATGAATAGAACAACTACAAAATGGTCAGTAGGGAAACACAAGACTTGAAGAATGCTATAAACCCAACTAGACCTAACAAATATTTATAGAATCTCCATTAAACAGCAGCAGAATGCGCATTCTTCTCAAGAGCATATGGAACATTCTCTGAGACAGATCCTATGTTAGGTCATAAAACAAATCCAAATAAATTGAAAAGGATAGAAATAATGCAAATTATGTTGTCTGATCATGATGGAATGAAATCAGAAATCAAACACAGAGAAATTTTAAAATCCTCAAATATGTGGAAATTAAATTTCTAAATAGCCAGTGGGTTAAAGAAGAAATATTAAGATAAATTAGAAAATACTTGAGATAAATGAAAATAAAGAAACAACATACCAAAACTTATAGGATTCAGGTAAATTAGGGTTTAGAGGAAAATTTATAGCTATAAATGCCCATATTAAAAAAGAAGAAAGATATCAAATGAGCAAACTAAGTTTTCACCGTAAGACACTGGAAGGCCGGGCGCGGTGGCTCAAGCCTGTAATCCCAGCACTTTGGGAGGCCTAGACGGGCGGATCGCGAGGTCAGGAGATTGAGACCATCCTGGCTAACACGGTGAAACCCCGTCTTTACTAAAAAAACACAAAAAACTAGCCAGGCGACGTAGCGGGCGCCTGTAGTCCCAGCTACTCGGGAGGCTGAGGCAGGAGAATGGCCTAAACCCGGGAGGCGGAGCTTGCAGTGAGCTGAGATCCGGCCACTGCACTCCAGCCTGGGCCACAGAGTGAGACTCCGTCTCCAAAAAAAAAAAAGACACTGGAAAAAGACCAAACTAAACAGAAGCAAAATTGAGGATAACAGTGAAATTAATGAAATTAGTAATAGAAAAATGTAAAGAAAATCAGTGAAATGAAAAACTAGTTCTTCAAAAAGATCAACAAAATTAGCAAACCTTTAGCTAGACTGTCCAAGAAAAAAAGAGAACCGAAATTATTGGAACCCAAAAATGAAAGAGTGAACATTACTACTAACCATATAGAAATAAAAAGACTATAAAGGAATGCTGTGAAAAACTGTATGCCAAAACATTAGATAACTTAGATGGAACAGACAAATCCCTGTAATGATGCAAACTACTGAAACTGACTCCAGAAGAAATAGACAATCTGAATAGATCTATAATAAAGAGATAAATTAATAATAAAAAAACTATATACAAATAAATGTCCAGACCTAGATGGCTTCAGTGTTGAATTCTACCAAATACTTAAAAGAATTAATACCAACTCTTCACAAACTCTTCCAAACAACAGAAAAGGAGGGAACACTTCTCAACTCATTCTACGAGGCCAGTACCAGTATCCTTATACCAAAACCAGGCAAAGCCATCACAAGAAAACTACAGACCAATATTTCTTATGAATACAGACATAAAAATACTCAACAAAACACCAGCAATACGAATCCAACAACATGTAAAAAGAATTAGATATCATCACCAAGTGGGATTTATCCCAGAAGTGCAAGATTGTTTTAAATTCTGAAAATCAGTTAATGTGATACACATGTCAACAGAATAAAAACCAAAAAACCACATGATCATCTCAAAAGATGAAGAAACGCATCTGACAAAAATTAAACACTCTTTCATGATAAAAATCTCAACAAACTAGAAATAGAAGGGAATTTCTTCAACCCCAAAAATGCATCTACAATTGCATGGAACCCTTGAAAAACTAGAACAAGGTTGAAAGACTCACACTTCCTGATTTCAAAATTTACTATAGAGCAACAGTAATTAAAACAATGTTGCACTGCCATAAGAATAAACATATAGATGAATGAAATCTGCACTTGAGAGGTCAGAAATAAACCCTTATGTCTATGGTCAACTGACTTTTTCCAAGAGTCCAAGACTATTCAATGGGAAAAGAACAGTCTTTTCCAACAAATGGTGCTGGGACAAATTGATAGACATGTGCAAAAGAATAAAGTTTGACACTTACCTCACACCATATACAAAAATGGACTCAATGGATTAAAGAGCTAAATGTAAGAGCTAAAACTATAAAACCCAATATTTGGGAAACCACCGCCTTATAGAAAGCTTATGCATTTGTACTACAAGGCAAATACAGGAATGTTTATAGCAGTATTATTTAGAATATAAAAAATCTGGAAGGTATCTGAATGTGTATTCACAAAAACAAACACCAGAAAATAAATAAATTAATTGTGATATACCTGTGCAGCGGAATACAATACCACAATGTAAAGTGAATGGTCTCCAGGTACATTCAATAACATGGATGAATATCACAAACCGAAAGTTGTGGAAAAGAAGGCAGACAAAGAATAAAAAGACAATATAGATATAAAGTTCAAAAACTGGAAAATAAATTTTGTCTTTTGATTCATACACGTGAGGTGTATTAGTATCAAGTAAGGAAAACAGAGAGCACACTAATTATTTTAACAGGATGTATTAGGTGGAATTGGTAAAATGGGTATTGGAAGACTAAAAAGGCAAAAAGGAACAGTAGCAACATCATGAAACAGCTACCACCCCAAGAGCTGAGGAAATACATGTGCAAGAGGTGGGGTTATTAGAAGCTCGAAGCTTGGAGAAAGGGACTCAGTGCTGAAGCCAGACCTCTGAGGAGGGTCACTGGCTGGATGGTGCTGTGATCTTCGAGAGGATATGATGAGGCTGGTTCTGGGAGTGTGGAAAACAACACTGAAAACGTGAACTAATTGCTGCTGGAACTTACTGCTGCTACAGAGTGAAGTGCTGCTGGGATGATGCTAACAGGAAAAGAACAACAGAATTGAGAGTTTGTTCTCTCTTTTCCAGCCTTCCATTGTCCTTCTAGAGTCCTCCACTGCTAGATTCTGAGAGAGGGTACAGGGTGAGGTTTGCAGTCCCAGCCCTAGCTTCACAAAGCAGAATGTAGAAGTGTAAACAACATTGATATAAAGTTCAGAAACATGCAAACTTAACATATTCTCTCATAATGCATATATATGTGGCAAATCAATTGAGAACAGTAAAAAGAATGATAAATATAAAATAATTATTCTACAGAGGAAGAAAGGAAGATGAGATTGAGAAGGGCAGATTTAGGGCTTCAAAGTATTGGCAATATTTTATTTCTTCAGTTTTATTGGATAAATTTGTATTTGCAAAAAATTATTTTTACTTTTATATATTGCATTTTTGTGTGTATGTCATTTGAATGTACGTTCGAATTTTCACAGTAAAATATACTTTATAATATTTAACACTTAAGTTGTTGGAAGCAATTAAAATACAGTAAAAATTTTAAAATCTTAGGAAAATCACTTTGTACATACCAATTAATATAGGTACTGAGAATTCAATTAAAAATCTAATTGACTCATTAAACAAAACAGTATTAACTTTGCTTTTTAAGGAAACTTCAGAAATATAAACCTGCTCCAAATGAAAAAAGTCATAGCAGCATCTTAAGGGAAAAAATATTCTTTGGGAAGATGCAACAAGGCCCAAGCAATAGTAAAACTCACGGTAATTTTATTGGCTGAGTGAAATTAAACTGATTAATTTCTCCCATCACAGTCCTAGAGCCTTGGGGAATGCAGCAGAATATTCTATTGCATTGTTCAGGCAGGAAAAAGTGTGTGTTTCCAGGTGGTGGCTTTGCACCTTCAGTTAATAATTCTAATAAATTCACCATGATGATATTTGGCATCTGGAAGAGCTATTTGCAGCTTCTCTGGATGCATCAGAGCAATCCACCCTCCACAAAGGCATGTGCACTAAGGATGACAAGTCAAAATGCAGATGAGCCTTCCCTAAAAGGGAAGGAGCCAGCCTTGGCCTCTCTGCACAGCACAAGAGTATCTGCCCGCAGTTGTGGGCAGCAGCAATCTCCTGTGGTAAATAGTCTTCAAAGGCCCCTGCTCTGATAATTCAAAGGCAGTTTAAGGATTCTGGAAAGCTTTTCCTTGTCTTATTTCTCCATGTATAGAAGGGCCCCATACGTGATTTAATGTTCTGCTGTCATTGTCTTGAAATTCTTAGTAATTTATTAACAAGAGGCCCCTTGTGTTTTCGTTTTGCTTTGGTCCCCCCAAATTTAACAGCCAGTACAACTCCTATTCTTTCTCTTCCAAAATTAATGTAATTCAAGCTTTCTATTTTCCTTCCTCTATTTCAGTCTTACTTCATTAATTTTGGTTACCAAGTACTGACTCTTTACATTTTTGTTCTTTTTTAAATTTTTCTCTCTTCCTTCATTTCTCTTTTTCTTCTCTGATGCTTATTTTCTCCGTAGTGGTTAACAGGATGGGCTCCACTGCCTGGGTCAAGTACAATTTTGCAACATATGAGCTGTGAGAACCTGGGCAAGTTACTCAATCTCTTCTTGTCCTCATCTGTAAGTTTGGAATAATAATTTTACCTACCTCACAGGATTTTGTGAGGGTTAGTTATGTTAAGTATCTGTAAAGTGTTAGAACATTGCTTACACATAAGTGCTCAGCAAGTATTTATTAAATAAGTAACCTTATCTTTATATTCTTTCTGTATATATTTCATTTTCTACTTTGATATTCTTTATTTTAAAAATTCTCCCCATACTTTATATACTATTTTGGTATTATTTAATCAAGCTTTAGTTAATTTCATGTATTACATCTCCTCAGAATTTTTATTCTTCCTATACTTTATACCTTAAGTAATTTTTTAAAAATCCAATTATGGATTTCTCTTTACTGCTCCTTTCTGGATAATCTCTTCTTCTGTACTGTTATAACTTCCCTAATTTTCCTCTATATTGTATTGGTCCATGCTTTCACATTTGAAATGTTTTCAAATTTATATTTGAAATGCTTTGCATAGTTTCCAGATATTTTATATTTTTTTCTTACAACCACTTCTCTACAAAGCTCTTCTCTTTCTATGATTAAAGCTCACAACATTTCTCAGGTGGTTTTGCTTTTCTCTGACCTCAGAAGTGGATTTGTATGACTTTTATTCTTTCGCTGTCCTTTTACAATTTTTTACACAAAACTCTCCAAATTCTAGCATTCTCTTTCTTTCTTTCTTTCTTTCTTTCTTTCTTTCTTTCTTTCTTTCTTTCTTTCTTTCTTTCTTTCTTTCTTTCTTTCTTTCTTTCTTTCTTTCTTTTTCTTTTCTTTCTTCTTTCTTTCTCTTTCTTTCTCTCTCTTTCTCTCTCTCTTTCGCTCTCTCTCTCTTTCTTTCTTTCTTCTTTTCTCCGAGTCTAGCTCTGTTGCCCAGGCTGGAATGCAGTGACGCGATCTCGGCTCACTGCAAGCTCCGCCTCCCGGGTTCACGCCATTCTCCTGCCTCAGCCTCCCTAGCTGCTGGGACTACAGGCGCCCGCCGCCAGGCCCGGCTAAGTTTTTTTTTTTTTTTTTTTTTTTTTGTATTTTTAGTAGAGATGGGGTTTCACAGTGTTAGCCAGGGTGGTCTCGATTTCCTGACCTCGTGATCCGCCCACCTTGGCCTCCCAAAGTACTGGGATTACAGGCATGAGCCACCGCGCCCGGTCGCATTCTTTTTTTCTCATTCTGTATCTTCTTTTAGTATTGTTTCTTTCATTACTATAGTGTCTATTTCTTATCGTACACTTTCTTTTCACTGATTTTCATATCTTATTTTTCTTTTTTCTCTCTCTTCATTCTTTTTATCTTTATACTGCTCCCCCTCAATTTCTATTCCCTCTCTATTCATACTGTCTTATTTTATTAAATGTTTTATATTCTTTTACAAATCATCTTTATATTTAAGTTGAAAATGTTTTATATTCTTTTTATATTTTATTTTATTTTATTTTATTTTATTTTATTTTATTTATTTATTTTTTTGAGATGGAGTCTTGCTCTTGTTGCCCAGGCTGGAGTGCAGTGGTGCGATCTTGGCTCACTGCAACCTCTGCCTCCAGGGTTCAAACGACTCTCCTGCCTTAGCCTCTGGAGTAGCTGGAATTACAGGCATGTGCCACCACGCCTGGCTAATTTTTGTGTTTTTAGTAAAGACGAAGTTTCATCATGTTGGCCAGGCTGGTCTTGAACTCCTGACCTCAGGTTTGTATTCTTTTTAAATCATCTTCTGTTAAACAATATTTCTGATTTTATTTTAACATTGCTTTTAATTATTCTTTTAATTTTTAGTATCGATAATTTAGAAATATATTTAACAATTCAGGTATTATTTTAAAATATATTTTCCCTCCTTGACATCTTTGCTTAATTTTTCTGTTTTTTTTTTAACTCTTTGATATTTCAGATTGTCTTAAAGTAAAATCATTTTCCTTTTGTAAACATTGCTATTTTCATATTGGTTTATTACTTTACCTTCTTCTTCCCAAACTTTCCTTTGTAGGATTTTACATAACATGCTGTAAATAAAATGCCATAATAATTATATATTTGTGTTCTCTTTCCTCTTTCCTTGCATATCTGGATATTAATTTATAACCTTTGTCTCCTTTTCAAGCACTTTCTCTGACTCACTTATTGGTTGCTGTTTATTCTAAAAGTGTGTTCGCACCTTTTCTATATTTTAGCCATCACCAATACTTTTCTTATCTTTTGGTAATTTAATTATGTTTCTTTTTAATATTTCCTCTTTTTTATTTTCTTTTTATTGATACTAACTCTTCATTTTATTCCTTCTTTACCTACTTTTTCTCTCTTCCCTTTTTGCTGTTTATTGCATCTAATATATTTTTAATCTTCTTTCTATTTAATTCAATATACTCTGAATTTTCTATCTTACTAATCCTGTTTTTCTTGTTTTGTGTGTGCATAAACTTTATTGAGGTATAACTTATGTACAAAAGAGTCATTTTAAGTTGTACAGTTTCATCATTTTGACACACACAACGTCACAACCACCTCAATCAGAACATTTTCTTCTCCCCAAATTTCCCACATGTTCTTTTGCAATCAGTGCACCCTCGACCTGGGCCCAGTCAACCAACGGCTCTAATTTCTATTACATTAGTTGTGACTCATAAGATTTATTTATTATAAATGGAGTAATAGAGTATCTCTTCTTTTCCGTCTGGCTTCTTTCTTTCTTTCTTTTTTTTTTTTTTTTTTTGAGACAGAGTCTCACTCTGTCGCCAAGGCTGGAGCGCAGTGGCACGATCTCGGCTCACAGCAACCTTTGCCTCCCGAGTTCAAGTGATTCTCCTGCCTTAGCCTCCTAAGTAGCTGGGATTACAGGTGCGCACCACCATGCCTGGCTAATTTTTTTATTTTCAGTAGAGACAGGGGTTTCACTATGTTGGCCAGCCTGTTCTCGAACTCCTGACCTCAAGTGATTCCCGCACCTCGGCCTCCCAAAGTGCTGGGATTACAGGCATCAGCCACTGAACCGGTTCTGCCTGGCTTCTTTTATTCAGAGTAATGTTCTTCAGATTCATCCACATTGTTGTATGTATCAGTGGTGCATTTCATTTTATTGCTGAGTAATAGTCCATTATATGAATATATCATTGTTTGTTTGTTCATTCACATATTAATGGACATTTAGGTTGTTTCCAGTTTTCAACTATTTCAAAAAAAGCTGCTATGAAAATTAGGATACAGTTCTTTGGGCATGTCTTTAAATAGATAAAAACTGTCCAATAATTTCCAAAGTATTTGAACAATACTTTGGTGAGTATTTACATTCTCACCAGGAACTTAAAAGTTTTAGTTGCTACACATCCTTGCCAACACTTGGTATTTTCAGTATATTAACTTTAATAACTTTAGCCAGTCTAGTGGGTGTGTAGTGGAATCTCACAATGGTTTTAATTTACATTAGCCTAATGAATAAAGATGTTGAGCATTCATTATTGAATGCTTTATTGGCCATTCATTCATCTTATTTTATGAAGTATTTATTGAAACCTTTTGCTCCTTCCTCTTCCTCTTCTTCTTCTTGACTGAGTCTTCCTCTTTCACCAGGCTGGAGTGCAGTGGTGCAATCTCAGCTCACTGCAACATCTGCCTCCCAGGTTCAAGCAATTCTCCTGCCTCAGCCTCCCAAGTAGCTGGGACTACAGGCATACGCCACCGTGGCCAGCTAATTTTTGTATTTTTAGTAGAGACAGGGTTTCACCATGTTGGCCAGGATGATCTTGATTTCTTGACCTTGTGATCCACCTGCCTTGGCCTCCCAAAGTGCTGGGATTACAGACGTGGGCCATCGTGCTCAGCTGCTCCTTATTTAATAGATATTATGTTGTTGTGAGGTTGTGAGGTAAATTATATAGCCTAGATACAGGTTCATTGTCAGATATATGTATTACAGATATTTTCTAATTTTTTTGGCTGTCCTTTTTCATCTTATTAATGGTGTTTTTTGAAGAGCAGATTTTAATTTTAGTGAAATTGTATTTAAAATTTTTTATTGTTAGTGTTTTCTAAGTCCTAAGAAAATTTTTCTTACCACAAGATTGTGAAGATTTTTTCTTTTTTTTTTTTTTTTGAGATGGAGTCTCACTGTCGCCCAGGCTGGAGTGCAGAGGCATGATCTTGGCACACTGCAACTTCCATCTCCCTAGTTCAAACGATTCTGCCTCAGCCACCTGAGTAGCTGGGACTATAGGCATGCGCCACCACACCTGGCTAAGTTTTGTGTTTTCAGTAGAGACGGGGTTTCACCATGTTGGCCAGGCTGGTCTCGAACTCCTGGGCTCAAGCGATCTGCCTTCCTCAGTCTCCCAAAGTTCTGGGATTGCAGGCATGAGCAGACTGGATATTTTCAATTGTCCTATCTTCAGGCTCAATGGTTCCTTCTTTCGCATCCTCAAATCTGCTGTTGAGCACCTCTAGTAAATTTTTAAACTATTATACTTTTCAACTCTATAATTTCTATTTGATTCCATTT
This sequence comes from Piliocolobus tephrosceles, assembly GCF_002776525.5. NCBI lineage: Eukaryota > Metazoa > Chordata > Mammalia > Primates > Cercopithecidae > Piliocolobus > Piliocolobus tephrosceles. The sequence goes on along the minus strand of NC_045438.1, from coordinate 141,373,267 downwards.
TATCATTCTATCTTTTTATTCTCTTTATATGTTTATATTCTCTTTACTTGTTTATACACCGTTCTTTTGGTTTCATTCAGTTCTTTGTTCATGGTTTCCTTTAGCTCTTTGAGCACATTTAAGACAGTCTTTATCTAGCAAACCCAATGTCTGGGCTTCCTCAGGGGTAGATTTTGTCCATTTCTTTTTTTCCCTGTGAATGAGCCACATATTTCTGTTTCTTTATGCCTTGTAGTTTTTTGTTGAAAAGTGGACACTTTGAATATTATTATCTGGAAACTCTGGATATCAGATGTTTCCTCCTCCACAGGGTTTGCTATAGTTGATTTTTGATGTTTGAGGATTTCAGTCATCTGTTTCTTTAGTGAGTTTCCCAAACTATTTTTGCAAAGACTATATTGCTTGTCATGTGTTCTCACTGAAGTTATGTTACTTTAGCAGTCAGCCAGTGACTTGACAAAGATTTTCATAAATATCTAGAGGGAGAAAAAAACCAACACTCTGGTCTTTGCAGATGGGCTCTGAGCTGGCGTACTCCTTATCTTTAAGCCAAGCCACCTGCAACTCTGCCTTAGCTATCATCTTCTGCTTGTGCAGACTCCAAAGATCAATCAGAGGTACAAGCCAAAGGTTCTCTTAGGACTTTTTGGAGCTTGCATCTGGCCCTGGGCATGCAGGTTGCATTTCCACTTCCCTGGTGTCTAAGTCTGAGGTCTCCAGAGAAACAGAATCAATAGAATGTGTGTGCATGTGTACAGTATTCTGAATACAGCAGGGCAAGCTGGAGACCAAGTTTATAATATACCTTGCTGTAAGGAAACATAGAAAGTTATGTAATAACTAGATGGTAATTCAGTGTCAGGAGAAGGGCTGTTTATCCATTAAATGAAAAGGACTTCATCAACCCTGTTGGCTAACTGGAAAGTAAATTTATTTAATACCTTATTACATTTGATCACTTTGTCAACTTCAATTAAACCTTTATTACATTTGTAAAAATATTAAATATGCTTCCTAAGCAAAGAAAGTTTTTCAGAACAAGCAACTTTAGCATTTAATGACATAAATTACTCAGTAGTTAACCATATTCTAGAAATACATTTTATTATTCATAAAATAACAGTGTGGTACAATTAGTGCTCTGAAAAGTGGATCCATATTCATATATTGCTAATTATAGGTTATAAATATTATCTGTATATAAAAAGTACAAAATATTTCCAGTTATAAGTTTACAATTAAAATACAATACTAGAATTTGAAATAAAATTTTTTTTATTACATGGGAAACTGTCTTTAAAATAGAACAGACTAATCCTGAAAAATGGGCTAGAACAAATGGTAAAAATGTGTATGCAAAGCCCAACTGCCACGTAAACTTAATCTGCTCTCTAGATATTTGAACAATACATGGCATCCAGCCTCTGGAAATCCCACAAAAATGTAATGAATTCATGTATAGTTGAGTATTTGTCCTTTTTTCATGATAGATTTGTCCCTCGTTCATGATAATTTCCATGTCAAAATTGAAATTTCTTTCTAAGAATTCAGTGATTGCTAAACTTTCATATGTGGAATATATTTATGCTGCTGTTTAGGCTGTGCTGGCTTCAATCAAAAGATCCAAGAAAACCGTGAATATTTTGTATTCAAGTGACACAACACTGGGAATCTTATCTGTCTTTCAAACTGGCATTGGGCTCATGGGGAACTTATTGCTATTCATTACATGTATGTACATCTTCTTATTTCGGCCCCATCAGAAGAACCCCTTAGATGTGATTCTTATGCACCTAACTTTGGCTAATATTATAACAATTATCATCAGGGTGTTCCATATATAATGTCATCCTTCGGAATTAGAAGTACTTTTGTTGATACCTGTTGTAAAACAGGGCTATACATTTATAAAATGACATGGGGCATTTGTGTATGTACTTCTTCTCTCCTGAGTATATTTCAGGCTGTTATTATCAGTCCTTGTCATTCCAAGTGGGCGTGGCTCAAACCTCAAATCTCCCCATAATTTTTTCCCTTATTGATTTATTCCTAAATAAACAACATGCTAATCAATATGTGGGTCATTATAAGCATCATAGCCACCAGCAAATCCACTAATGTTGGACTTGGATATTCTCTGATATACTGTAAAACAAACATTTTATATACTACCATGCTATGATATTTCAAAGTGCCATGTTTACTCAAGGTTTCCTCTTTTTGTTCCTCATGATTTGGAGTAGTTTCTACAAGGTGACTATTTTCTTAAGGCGTCAAAAGATGGTCTTTCATATTCACAGTATCAGTCTCTCGCCACAGTCTTTTCCTGAAACAGAAGCCACTCATGTTGTCTTCTTGCTGGTGAGCTGCTTTGTTTTCTTTTATGGGACTAACATATGTCTTTCCACTTATATTAGCTCTATATATGAGAACAGCCTAATCCTGGAGAACATTACTAGCTTTGTTTCATCTTCCTACCCAATTATCTGCACTTTGATGTTGATCAATTATGATAATAGAGTTTCCAGATTAACCTGTGCCATTTTAAATATGATTATTTCCCCCTGCTTACCACACAGCTTTCTATTGCATCAAAGGAATCCTGATAAAAATTATTTTAACTACAAGAGAACGTATTTTTAAATTTTTCTGAGTTTAGAAATTTAGTCATTTGGCCTGGGAGGTCCAGGCTGCAATGAGCCAAGATCATACCACTGAACTCCAGCCTGGGAGACAGCAAGATCCTGTCTGAAAAAAAAAAAAGAAAAGGAAAGAAGGCTGGGCGCGGTGGCTCACGCCTGTAATTCCAGCACTTTGGGAGGCCGAGGCGGGCAGATCATGAGGTCAGGAGATCGAGACCAACCTGGCTAACACGGTGAAACCCCGTCTGTACTAAATACACAAAAAATTAGTCAGGCCCAGCTACTCGGGAGGTTGAGGCAAGAGAAAGGCGTGAACCCGGGAGGTGGAGTTTGCATTGAGCCGAGATCGTGCCACTGCACTCCAGCCTGGGCGACAGAGCAAGACTCCGTCTCAAAACGAACAAACAAACAAACAAAAAAAAAAAAAAAAAAAAAAAAAAAGAAAGAAAAAAAGAAAAGAAAAGAAAAAGAAGAAAAAAAAGAAAACAAAAAGAAATTTTTGGTTGTCATCCTTGAAGAGAAACAATATATGATAAAATAAAAAATAAATGTAGTCCTGATTGCACCTAGGTAAAAATTTGAAAACAAAAATCCATTGCGATTCAATCTATGAAAGTTTCTTCAAGCATAAATGTGCACATTGCAGATGAGTATGTAAAGTGTAAAATACATATAGATTCTAAAAACATGAAAAGTTATATCAATAAAAACTCTAATGTAGTAAAAATAAAGAAATGTAAGGACATGGTAAAAATCAAATTCAAAGTAGTGGTTATCTTTAAGAGGTTTGGAAGAAGATGTGAAAAGAGTTGGGAATATAGATGACTTCACCTTCATTTGTAATTTTTTATTTCTCGAATTGGCTTATATGTTTATTAGTACTTCATATCTGTATATGTCTAAAATGCCCTGTAAATAAGTTTAAAATAAGCAATATTTGCTCTTATTTCTATATTTTCTTGTATATTTCTCAAATTTGTAAACCATTTATTTGCATGAATTTTGCATTAGATTTATAAAGTTGATTAGATTTATGGATTCCCAAAAGATGCTTGGCATGGAACACTATTTCTGTTTCCAAATAGACACATTGACATATGATTATGCAAATTTCATAAGGAGGTTACAGGATGGGAAGTTAGATACACTTCGTCATACTTCCGCCATTTTGTAGTTTAGACACAATAACAGACCAGCATTAATGTTAAAATAGAGATCATAAGACTGATGAAATGAACTCTTTGTATTAGCCGGGCATGGTGATGGGCGCCTGTAATCCCAGCTATTCAGGAGGCTGAAGCAGGAGAATCGCTTGAACCCAGGAGGTGGAGGTTGCAGTGAGCCCAGAATGTGCTACTGCAGCCTGGGTGACAGAGCAAGACTCCGTCTTAAATAAAATAAAAATAAAAAAGAAAGAGAGAGAGAGAGAAGAGGAAGAAAGAAAGAAAGAAAGAGAGAGAGAGAGAGAGAAAGAAAGAAAGAAAGAAAGAAAGAAAGAAAGAAAGAAAGAAAGAAAGAAAGAAAGAAAGAAAGAAAGAGAAAGAAGGAAGGAAGGAAGGAGAAAGGGAGGGAGGAAGGAAGGAAGGAAGGAAGGAAGGAAAAGAGAGAGAGAAAGAAGAAAGAAAGAAAGAGAAAGAAAGAAGGAAGGAAGGAAGGAAGGAAGAAAGAAACTCTTTGTGGCAATAAGATAGGAAATTATAAACAAGACCGAAGGCCACGCCAGACAAGGGTTAAGTCACACACCCATACACTTAAAAAATAAACTCCATTCTAATTGCCACAAGGTTAATTTTTCTCCTTTTTCTCTAACAGCTAAACAAACACCGGCTTAAAGATAAATGATATTTTTAAAAAAGTTACAGCTTACCACCCATCAAACACTGACTAACTGATCCCTCCATTTCACAAGCCATAACTACAGCTTTGATTAGACAACAGACAAATTTCAGTAACTTCTAATAAAAAGACCACCAACCACAGACTGGTTCTGGCCAGTTTACAGACGCTGCTTCATGTCTCTGCTTTACCTTCGTGTCCCTGCTTCACCTTTTGATGTATAGGGGTTAATTGTAATATTTTTAAATATTAAGTCTCAACCCCATAGTAACATAATAAACATAAGTGACATTTAACTACATGTTTACTTATCATGTATATGCACATTCCCCCTTTGAAAATATTCATAACTCCTCCTATAACCTGTTAAATATGTGTGTGTAGCAAACCTGTTCAGCATAAAGCTCCTGCCCAATCCCTCCTCCTTTGAAGTGTCTCCTTCTGGCTTTGGCTGGAAGCTACACTTTCCAACCTGTCAGTATAGCCAGCTTACAGGCTGTAACTATTTTTAAAAAGTAAAGTATTCTTTCCAAATTTATACATCTCATGATTTTTCAGTTGACAAAGGTATAGTCTTGAATACATTTTTTTAAAACGCTTAAAAAAATAAACTTTTAAGGACTTTTAGAAGAACAGGAAATCATATTATAGATCATAAAAGAAGGAAACAAGAGAGTTAAAAGCAGAAAAATGAAATGGAAAACAAACATATAAAGAAAATAAACAAAGCCAAGGACTGGTTACTTGAAAATATTAACAAAATTGATAACTACCTAGCAAGTCTGATAAGATATATTCTTATATATAAGAGTTCACATAAATTACTAATATCAGAAATGAAAAAAGGACATCACTATACATCCCTGCACACAGTAAAACGTATATAAGAGAATATTATAAATAGGCTGGGCATGGTGGCTCATGCCTATAATCCCAGCACTTTGGGAGGCTGAGGCAGGTGGATCACCTGAGGTCAGGGGTTTGAAACCAGCCTGGCCAACGTGGCAAAACCCTGTTTCTACTAAAAATACAAAATTAGCCTGGCATGGTGGCTCACGCCTGTAATCCCACTTACTTGGGAAGCTGAGGCAGGAGAATGGCTTGAACCTGGGAGGCGAGGTTGCGGTGAGCCGAGATCGTGCCATTGCACTCCAGCCTGGGCAACAAGAGAGAAATTCCATCTCAAAAAAAATAAATAAAATAAATAAAAATAAAATAAAAATAAAAAAGTACATCACTATACATTCCCACACACAGTAAAAAGTGTATGAGAGAATATTATAAATAATAACATGGCAATGCATTTAAAAATGTAGATGAAATGAAAAAATTCCTAGGAAGACACAGGTTACAAAAACTGATACAGGAAGTAATAGAAAATTTAAATAGTCCTATACCTATTAAACAAATGAATTGGCAATTTAAAACCTTACAGATAAAACTCCAGGCCTATGCTGCTTCAAAGGTGAATTCTTCCAAATATTTATGAAACAAATAACATGAATCTTGCATAAACTCTCAAGCAATAGAGAGAAAGGAACACTTCCTAAAATATTTTGTAAGACAAGCATACTCTTGGGTATCAGATATATCTTTTGTGCCACCTCCGATTCTCTTGCCATCTTACCTTGCAACTTGTTTTACCCCAATAGTCATGGCAACCAATTTCCTCTGTGTGCAGAAAACAACAGGACTTCATTGTTCACCTCTGTTGAACTTCTTGTCTTCTGCTATAAGGCTTCTCTGTTGCTGTTGAAACATGAGCTACTGAGAGATCTTTGATATCTGCACATGCACAACTTCTATATGTAGGGCTATTAATGCTCTATGGAGCAAACCTTTGATCAGTTGGATACAGTGGCTGACCAATTTTTTTTTTTTTTTTTGAGACGTGTCTTGCTCTGTCACCCAGGCTGGAATGCAGTGGTGCAATCTTGGTTCACTGTACGCTCTGCCTACTTGGTTCAAGTGATTCTCCTGCCTCAGCCTCCCAAGTAGCTGGGATTACAGGTGTGCACCACTACACCTAGCTAATTTTTGTATTTTTAGTAGAGATGAGTATCAATGTTTTGGCTAAGCTGGTCTTGAACTCCTGAGCTCAACTGATCCTCCCGCTTCAGCCTCCTAAAGCACTGGGATTACAGGTATGAGCCACCATGTCTGGCCGTGACCAATAGTTTTCCCACTTTCTTCCCCTAAGTAGACTTCCCTAAGACTACGCTCCTTAATACATTAATTATACATTATAATTTGATTCAGTGGATGCTGTTTACATGAGTGTGTTCAGTTTGTGAAACTTCATCAAGGTTTACACTTATAGGTGGAGTTTTATGTATGTATGTTATGCCTCGATAACATGTTTAAAATGATATTATTTGCAATAGCTCCAAAAAACATTTTCAACCTAGAAATAACTCTTACAAACCTGTGCAGGACCTCTATTCAGAAAACAATAAAACATTGCCAAAAGAATGTAAAGAATACCTAAATCATTCTAACGATATACTGTATTAATTGAATGGAAGAATAAAAGATTACAATTCTCCTTAAAGTAAATTATAAAGTCTATGCAACTAAATTAAAAGACACTACTGTTGTGAAAATTGACAAGCTCATTCTGAACACTTTATAACTAGGCAAAGATCCAAGAATAGCCAAGACTACCTTGAAAAGCACAGAATGAGAGGATGTACATAGATAGATATCAAAGCTTATTACAATGTTACGATAATTAAGATAGTAGGCAATTTTCATAATGATATAAAAATGGAACAGTGTAACCAAATACAGCATCCAGAAACAGAACCAAATATTTGTACACACAATTTATGAAAAAGATAACAATGTATAGTAGTGAGGGAATCGGTAGTCTTTTTAATATGTCGTACTACGTTCTTTGGATATGTAATGAAGAAAAATAAGTTTTGACCTATAAATTACATAAACAAAAATTAATATCGATGGATTTTAGATGTAAATGTGAAAGGTGAAAGTATTTCACTCTGTGTATAAATCTAACAAAATGAATACATATATGCACTGTGACATATAAGAAAACTTCCTGTTTTTTGATGTTTATTTATAATAGCCCCAAAATAGAAACAGCATAATTGTTCATCAACGGTAGAATAAATTGGATAATAAAAATACAATGGAACATTCTACTGCCATGAAAATGAAATTACTGCTACATTTAGTAACAATTATTAATTTACAGGCATAATTGAGTAAAAGAAAACAAATACAAAAGAGGGAAAACAAATTGAAAGGACAGGAAGAAGTGAACTCTGCTGTTAGAAGTTGGGATGGTTGTTACCTTACAGGAAGAAGGGAAAAGTAACTGAAAGGCAGCATAAAGGGAGTCTCTGAGGTGCTGGTAATGTTCTATTTCTTGATCTAGATGGAGGTTACTCATAGGCTTCCTGTGTGAAAATTCATTTACCTATACCCATATGATTTGTACTTTTATTAAAATATGTTCTAAATCAGTTATTTAAAAGTTTGTTTCAGACAATGAAGTTATATAACATTAAAGAAACCTAAGAGACATGTAAAACAAATGTAAAAGGAAATGAGGACACGGATAAGCAGAGCACCGCAACACCCAGTTGCTTATGCTTTTACAGCTCTTGCTCATGGAGGCAAATTTGGGCTTACGCTTTAGCAGCTTCTAAATTGAGGAAAACTGAAGTCACTAGGACCTGCTAAAAATGGAGAACCACTCCACACGTCCTCAGTGTCATACATGCAGATTAATAATAATCTAGAGAGAAAACTCAACTATCATCCCTAGTGAATGCCCGAAAAGTAGTCCTGTCACTTAGGAATTCACCAAGTAAAGAAATTAGAAAATATCTTCATTTTGTTAAATCAAAGCCATGAGGTGACTTATAGTAGATTGGCATCCTGGAAGTGCATTTCTTGAATAGTCCAGGGAGCCTTAAGTTATAAACTAAATTTATTTGAGATTTGTATTGCTTATCAATTGCTGTAACAAATAACTCCAAATGTAGTGGTTTAAAACAACACATTTATTATCTTACTGTGTCTGTAACTCAGAAAATCAAAGTGTTGTATTTGGGTAGTTCCAGCTCAGGGTTCCTCATGGGATTGCAATCAAGATGCCAGGCTAGGGCTCTAGTCATCATAAGGCTTGACTGGGTCTGGAAGATCTTCTTCCAATATCCCTAGTAGGTATTGGCAGGAAGGCTCACTCCCTCCCCAAATGGGCTACTACACAGGACAGCTGGTGACATAGTAACTGGCTTCCCTCTAGAGCTAGATCTATCACTTACATTAGACACAAAGACCACTCCGGTACATAGGGAACTACACCAGGGCAAGAATATCAGAAGGTAGAGATTATTGGGGGTCATCTTAGAGGCTGCCTACCAGATAGGCCCTCTGTCCACCTATGATCCCAGTCTCTCTCACCAAATACACTCACCACCTTCCAAAAGGGCCTAAGGGTTCCAGAATTTAGCATTGAAATCATATCCAAGTACGTATGAGACACTTCGGGTATGGTTTCTTAAGTATGCCCACTCAAATACATAGAAACCTGGCTGTACAAACCAGAAAACACCACTACATCTGTTTTGTTTTGTTTTTTTGAGAAGGAGTTTTGCTTTTGTCACCCAGGCTGGAGTGTGGTGGTATGATCTTGGCTCACTGCAACCTGTGCCTCCCTCGTTTTAGCGATTCTCATGCCTCAGCCTCGTGAGTGGCAAGGACTACAGGCATGCACCACCATACCTGGCTAATTTTGTATTTTTAGTAGAGACAGGGTTTCACCATGTTGGCCAGACTGGTCTCTAACTCCTGATCTCAAGTGATCCACCTGCCTCCGCCTCCCAAAGTGCTGGGATTACAGGTGTGAGCCACTGCACTCGGCCTGCCACTACATCTGGACAAGAGTTTGACCCCTTTACTCTCAAAGTAAAAGTCTGGTATTGTACCAACCAAGCCACATAGGTCCTAAGAAGAGATTCTTATTCATATTGAGAAATGATTTTAGCACATATCACTAATGTTGACTGGTGTTATAAATGAATTATTGGGCTCAGAAAAGACAACTAAGGAGGTAGTTTGAATTCCATGGAGTCAATTCATTGGACAGAAGTGTATTCATGTACTCTGAACATTGCTTGTATTCGCTATTACTTGTTTCTTTTTTTTTTTTTTTTTTTTGCACTAAGTGTAAGAAATCAAACTGGTCTATATAGGATGAATGCAAATAGGATCAATACAAGAGTCCTTATTCATTTACCTACGATTTGTAAAAGGGAAGACTGAAGAGGTGGAACCAACTGATTCCCTTCAGCAACTAGTTATTGAACTTAACATTGGCACCCAAAAAAGGACTTTCCTGGTGACCAAGAAAAACAACAAAAGTAATGATAAAGGCAGAGAGGTGGAGAGCAACTAGCTTAAAACAATAAAGTTATACATTGTCAAATACTTATTAAAGCAAATAATTAACAAGAAAGAGAATATCCCAGCAATTAGCAGAAGTAAATGTGGGTTTTGTCATTTCCACGGTGAAATCGCATACAACGTAGTAATAAAAATGCATCTCAGCTGAGCATACACATTTGTTTGTCCGACACCAGGGAGGAAAGGAATTTTCCAATGTAGGACCGTATGGTTCAGTGAATACAATGTAGTAATAAAAATGCATCTCAGCTGAGCATACACTTTTGTTTGTCTGACACCAGGGAGGAAAGGAATTTTCCAATGTAGGACCGTATGGTTCAGTGAAGTAGGTGACCTTTGGGAGAAAGGTGAGATTTAAAAGGAAAGAAACTCATAACTCAGAGCAGAAGTGGGGATTTTCAGGAATGGTTGAAAGCATAAAATCCAGGAACTTGGCTTCTTTTTGTGGGGTGGAGGGGGTGGCATGCATTTAGCTGTAAAACTCGTAGCAGAGGATGGTTTCGATCCATCGACCTCTGGGTTATGGGCCCAGCACGCTTCCGCTGCGCCACTCTGCTGACCAGGTAGCAAGCTCCACTGATCTTAATTTCAATCATCAAAATCACCTTTCAGTACCGACAAAATTTTCGATTTCTAATTGTTTCATTTTGCATCTGATCGTTTACACTGTCCCTATCTCTGCCAAGGAAGTTGAAGATTCGCTACTCGATAACCAAATGGCCTCAGGCCATAACCTCTGGATCTGTGTTTTCCAACCTGCCAAAGATGGTCTGAGCCTCTTAGTAGACACTCATTTATTACAGCGAGCCTAGGAGGAAGGCGCCAAGCAAAACACTAGGTGTAGTCTTCTCGAGTAGAATCTAGGCAGTCGTGGAGCGAACGCAGCTGTCACCGGAGAGGAATCGTGTTAACCGTCTTGTTTGTTTCTATCAAAAAATTTCATAGAAGATCGTAGAAGAGATTTTTCCCTTGATGCGGTAAAAATGATCAATTTTATTAAAGTTCAACTCGACTTGTGTGTGTTCTGTGTGACGAAATGGAAAGTATACATAAAGGACTTCCGTTGCATACTTCAGCACAATGTTATCTCCCAAAAAAGCACTCCTCCAGCTGATTCCGTTACAAGCATAGCTAGTGGCTTTTTCAGAAAACACCATTTTTATTTGAAAGAATGATTAACAAGCTATGGTTATTAAGACTCGGTATTTGACAGACATGATTTTTTTATTTTTTAATTAACCAAGTGAGCCTGCCACTTCAAGGAAAACAACTGACAGTATTTGTGACCAATGATAAGAGTGGGGCTTTCTAGCAAAAATTTGAATGTTGCAAAACTTGTATCCGTTATCATGAGCCTGACAACTTCCAACTTCTGACTTTTATGAAATTGTTAGTGTTAGCAGTGTAATTTTAAGATTTTTAGTTGACAGTAAGTATTGTACATATATATGGGGTATAGAGTGATTTTCGATACACGTATAAATATGTAATTATCAAATGAGAGTTTCTTCATTTGCTTGCAAAGGCACAAGATTTTAAATAAAACAAAAACGGTGCCCCTGAAATAAAGAGGATAAACCTGATGTATAGCTCAAATTATTACATGACAGCTACAGTTTCGATTGGATCCCTTTTGTGGCCACTTTGACAAAAACACGAAAAAAATAATAAACTAATAAAGATAAGATCTTCCTCTTATTGTGGCTTATATCAATCAGGGAACAGAGCTTTTAGGAAGTCCCTGAACACCAGCTCTCATTTGCAGCTTCCTTTATAATGACACTAGACAGGGTCATTCTGGAATATTGCAAATCTTTTATCATTAGTAATGTAAGCTTTTGGATGATGATGGAACATGGGCTAAGGCTAGCATGCTCGTAATTTTTTTTTTTTTTTTCTCATTTACTCTATCTCCCCGTCCACGCTAAGACTGAAGGACTGCCCTCTTTCATTTTCCTTGGTAAAGTGGCGAGCAGTTTACCAAGGGGAGCCCAAGGACTGTCATCCAATTGCTGGTCACATACACAATTAACCAACTTTTCTTTCACGAATTATCTTTGATGTCATGTCTAAGAACTCTTTAGGCCGGGAGTGATGTCTCACTCCTGTAATCCCAGCACTTTGGGAGGCTGATGCGGGTAGATCGCCTGAGCTCAGGAGTTGGAGACCACCTATTGCAACATGGTGTAACCCCGTCTCTACTAAAAATACAAAAAAATTAACCGGGTATGGTGGCGTGCGCCTGTAGTCCCAGCAACTTGGGAGGCTGAGGCAGGAGAATCGCTTGAGCCCCAGAGGACAAGGTTGCAGTGAGCCGAGATGGCTCCACCGCACTCCAGCTTGGGCTACAGGGTGAGACTCTTTCTGAAACAAAGATGGCCCTCTGTCCTCACCTAGCCCTCTGTCCTCAAATCTTTGCTACTGGCTAAGGTAAAATTTAGTGGATTTCTTGATGCATTTTCATAGCGCCTGGACAGGGACTTGAACCCTGGACCCTCAGATTAAAAGTCTGATGCTCTACCGACTGAGCTACCCAGGCTCCCTGAGAAGCATTTTCTTACAGTTCTATAAATAGGATCAATGATTATCACAGTTCAGTGGAGTATACATTGGTTCTTACATGCGAAAAAGAGTAACTCAGTAGAACTTTAACTTCCACAGAATCAATTCAACCACCATTCGTTTATGTTTTCTGCAGGTTCATAGAAAAGAAATGTAAGTAACATAAAAAAAAAATTCTTATATGTGTGGTTCGTAGAAAGAAAAATAAACAAGAAAACAACTGATTGCTCCTAATAAATATTTATGTAACATTTAGTTAAATCTGTCAGCACTGTCATATTTACTGGGTAACAAGAAATAACCAAAAAACACACAAAGAGGATCAAAGAAACAATTAAAAAACAAAAACAAAAGAAGTGGGGAGTTGACCCGGAGCAGTGGCTCACGCCTGTAATCCCAGCACTTTGGGAGGTCGAGGCGGGCGCATCACCTGAGGTCGGGAGTTCGAGACTAGCCTGGCCAATATAGTGAAACTCCGCCTCTACTAAAAATACAAAAAAAAAAAAAGTAGCCAGACGTGGTGGCGCATGCCTGTAATCCCAGCTACTCAGGAGGATGAGGCAGGAGAATCGCTTGAACCCGGGGGGCGGAGGTTGCAGTGAGCCGAGATCGCGCCACTGCACTGCAGCCTGAGCGACAGAGTGCTACTCCGTCTCAAAAAAAAAAAAAAAAAAAAAAAAAAAAAAAGAAGTGGGAAGCAACCAGTTGAAAGCAATGGTAAGAGCCTGACAAATCTCATAAAATGTCCCATTATTTATACTTTTCACTGCTCTGGGGTGTTCTTGCCTGTCTAAAAGAATTTTGACTAACGTGATACCTACCACATATTTTCAGTGGACATCTAACATTTTTCAATAAGTTTAAGTTTTTCTGAAGGATATAGTGACTTGTATCATAGGAATCTAAAAACCATAGTAATTTAATACTTACCAACAACCTTTTAAAAGAGGGAGGTGAATAATGCCCTCTCTTTAATTGTGGAAGATTTTACATTGATCCTTTATTTTTCTGCATTCATAGTGCCATTCCATGTCTCTTACAGAATTTTTATCCTAGTACAATGTCATTTTGTAGTTTTTTTTTTTTTTTTTGAGACAGAGTCTTGTTCTGTCGCCCAGGGTGGAGTGCAGTGGCCGGATCTCAGCTCACTGCAAGCTCCGCCTCCCGGGTTTACGCCATTCTCCTGCCTCAGCCACCGCGCCCGGCTAGTTTTCTTTTGTTTTTTTAGTAGAGACAGGGTTTCACCATGTTAGCCAGGATGGTCCCGATCTCCTGACCTCGTGATCCGCCCGTCTCGGCCTCCCAAAGTGCCGGGATTACAGGCTTGAGCCACCGCGCCTGGCCAGTTTTGTTTTTTTTTAATTCTTCTATGACACTTCTTTGGACCAAATATAGATATAAATATTGAAATCTAATGTTATTTCCTGTTACCTGAAATGTATGTTAAAAATAGTTTTTCTGGATTGTGTTATATTTGTATCTACTGCTAGTACATAATCAAAACTTAACATGTAAATAACAATTTTAAAGCCCCTTTACTGGAAGATGTAATGGAAGTCAATGCGGAATTTGTCATCCCCCTTCCTCCACGAAATTGTACGCAATATGCAAGTCCACCTAGATGGATGGAGGTTCTAACTTAGTATTCCCAATTGTTTCCATGATGGGAGCTCGAGATAAGAGAATTTTTAGGCTGGGGCAATGTGTCATAGGGAAACAACTACCAGAAATTTATCGAGTGATATCTTTCCATTGAGTGCCATCACTGATTTGATTCTCAGACTTTTAGGGAAGATACAGAAGTAGATTTAAACTCCGAGTTGCCTGTAGGCCAGGATGGTTTTGATCTTTCAACCTCTGAGGTCATGAGCCCAGCAGGCTTCTACGGCACCACACTGCTTACGAATAGGTAGCACTGCTAATATTCCATTCAATTTTTACAGTTTTTGCAACATGAAGATGGTTTCATTGTTTTCCTGAGTCTTTTTCTTTCCTTCCTCCCTACTCGCTCCTCCCTTTTTCTGCCTCTTGACAATTGGCCCCCTCAAGAAGCAGGTGTCTTCAGTCCCTCCATCTCTACCAGTCTCAGTCTGTCAAATATTTAACCTTTGAAATCCTTTCTTCAAAAGCTTCCTTGAGCTCTGAGGAGGAACTACAGAGAGAATCCAGGAGGAGCCCACCAAGCAAAGCCCTCGGGAAACCCTGCTTGAGAAGAACTGGGGAGCTCTGGAGTTAACACCTCCGCCTCAGGGACAAGCGGCTTAACTACCTACTATCAAAAATCTCAAAGGGTTTTCTTTGCATGCGAGGGAGCCAGACTTTCAGAATTTCACTTCCGACTGGATAACGTTTGGATGCATTTTGACAGGAACCAGGAGTTCCTGTGTTTGAAAACCGGAGCTTATTTCAGGGAACTGGGCTTTTGTTGAGGCTGCGTCTGAGTTGGTATGTTCCAGGAGTTACATGATTATATGCCAAATAATTTTCTTCCACACAGAAGTGACTAGAAGTCACGTAAATATTGCCCACCAAACCCCAATTTAAAATCTCTACAATTTAACATTCCAAAAACTCCTGTAGTTGTTCCTCCAACAGAACAAGTGTGAGAGACGTTGACGTGCAAGGGACAGTGAAATTCCTGATTGTTTCATGTCCTCTCTTGCTTGTGGACTTTGCAGCTGCATTTTCTCTGGAGAATCCTCCCCTTTTCTTATTCGCCAGTTCCTACTTGTCCTTCAGATTTCAGTTTAAACATAACCCATTACCTCTTTCTGAAAGCTTTTGCTGACTCCCCAAGAGCGGTTTTAGAAGCTCCTGGAATATACATAGGATTCCTGAGATTATTTTAGTTATATTAATAGTACTTATTATTACATATATAAATTAAACGATCGCTTGCGTGATCCTTCCCTAAATATTAGCATACTCAGGGCTCAGTCCTTAAATACCATAGACATACAAATGTCTCTTTCCATCTTGGACTGCTGCCTCAAACACTAGACTCACTACCTTTTTTTTTGAGACGGAACCTTGCTCTGTGGCCCAGGCTGGAGTGCACTGGCGTGATCTCAGCTCACTGCAACCTCCCCTGCCTCCTAGGTTCCAGCGTTTCTACTGCCTCAGCATCCTGAATAGCTGGGATTACAGGCACGCAACATCACACTCAACTAATTTTTGTGTTTTTAGTAGAGATGGAGTTTCACTATATTGGCCAGGCTGGTCTCAAACTCCTGACCTCAGGTGATCCACCCACCTCAGCCTCCTAAAGTGCTGAGATTACAGGTATGAGCCACGGCGCCCTGTCTGCAACTGCTTTCTTGACAAGCATTTTTTACCTTTCAAAAAAATGAACTCCTGATTATTCTTTCAGGGTTGCTCCTCAAGAATCTTCCCCATCTCAATAAACAGCCAGTATATCTGTGCTATCATCTGTGATTGCTCTTTCCTTCAGATCCTACATCCCATCAGCTCTACCTTCAAAATATATCCATAACCTAACCATTTTTTACCACTTCCATTGCTACCATACTAGAAAATCTATCACCACATCTCACCCAGATTTTCACAACAGGCTCTTCACTGGTCTCCCTGCTTCTATTTATCACTGCCCTCTTACTATGTATTCTAAATGCAGCAGCAGTGCCTCTGTTCAAGACTCTCCCAGGGTTCCCTTCTCATTCAGTTTAATAGCCAAAGTGCTTCTAGTGGCCTGTGAGGGCTCTTCTCCCTTTTCTTCCCCTCTAGCCACAAGACCCCCTTGCTCTTCCTCAAATGTCAGGCAAACTCCTGCCTCAGGCCTTTGCACTTACTGTTTGCCTGGAAACTTCTTTTCCCAAATATGTGCCCTGTTCCTTTCCTTATTCCCGTTAGGTCTTTTCTTAAATGTCACTTTCTCAGTGGGAACTTACCTGTTCGACATCTTTAAAAATGCAAAACATTAAAAAAAAAAAAAAAAAAAAACAGCCATTGCTATTATCTTTCCTGCTTTATTTTTCTAAGTAATTGCTTATCACTATCTAGTATACTACATATTTTACTTATTCATTTCATTTCTTTGCATTTCACGTTAGAATACAAAATCCATGAGGAGAGGAAGTTTTGCCCATTTTGTTCACAGCCATAGTCCCAGTGCCCAGCAGAGTACTTGTGATGTAGCAGCTACTCATTAATAATTTGTTAAATAAATGGTCCACCAGAGTACACAGGAAGCACTCAATACATAAGTTTTTCCTGAAAGGGGACAGGAATGGTCTGTTCATTGCTAAATGTTCTGAACTCTGTATAGCTCCCTGTTGTGATTATGTGTGTAAACCTGACCAAGTTGCTAATCACAGGGCTGTTTAATCACATTGATCCACCACGCTGATCAGTGCTTGTATGAGAAGTTAAAGCTTGACCCTGCAGTAGGACCAAGCATCTGAGACTTATAGTCCCATCTGGGGAGCTGCAGGTGTTGTTGATCTGCATAATCACTAATTCTTTCCAAACCTTTTCTCTGTCCAGAAACAAACACTGACTCCTGAGCTCCTGGCTCCTAAGAATGAAGATAACACATGAAGCCTTGAGGGAGTGGGAATCTGTTCTAAGAAGACATACTTTTCTCTGAGGTCCCTTTTAGGGCTTTAAGAGATTTTGTTTGTTAATTTGGCTTATATTTTGAAAAGGTAATACACTCACAGAGTTTAAAAGACAAATAGTTACAGTGAAAAGTTTCCTCCCATCCCTGTCACCTACCTCCTTGGTTTCTACCCTTTCCTTCATCCTCCAGAGGTTTCTACTATTGTTAATTTCTTGTCTTTTCTTCTTTATCTACTTGCATATAAATACAAATATAGATTCACATGTTCTGGACCTTGCTTTTGATACTTCACAATATATTTTGGAAATCTTTCTACATTGATATATAAAAAGCTTCTGTGTTTGTTTTATGTCTTCCTATTGTAAAATATGCAGAGAACTAAATAAGACCTACATGTAGAGCTTTGAAAAGTAGTTTTACAGTGTACACATGTTTAACCATAATTCAGGATAAATAGAGCACCGCTGTCATGCCTCCTCAATTCACAACCTCTGCCTTGCACACTCTCTTCACTCCCACAGAAAACCACAATCCTGACTTATGGTAATCATTTATTTACTTTTTTTTTTTTTTTTTTTTTTTTTTGAGACAGAGCCTCTCTCTGTCACCCAGCCTGGAATGCATTGGGGTGATCTAAGCTCACTGCAACCTCCACCTCCCCGGTTCAAGTGATTCTCATGCCTTAGCCTCCCAAGTAGCTGGGATTATGGGTACCCACCACCACACCTGACTAATTTTTGTATTTTTAGTAGAGAGGGGGGTTCGCCATGTTGGCCAGGCTGGTCTCAAACTCCTGACCTCAGGTGATCTGCCCACCTTGGCCTCCCAAAGTTCTGGGATTACAGGGATGAGCCACTGTGCCCAGTCCATTTATTTACATTTTTAATACATTTTACCACCTATACATATATCCCTGAACAATATAACAAAATTTTGTTTGGTTTGAAATTTATATAAGTATAATTATACTTTCTTTTTGTGTCGTCTTTTCACAAAATTATTTTTATAAGATTCATTCATATTGTACATATTTCTGACCTGTCCATTGTCATTGTTGACTTGCATTCAACACTATTCAATTTCTGTAAATGCGCACTCAGGTTGTTTCTAGTTCTTGGTTATACAAACACTACTACTACGAACATTCTCGTACATATTTGCACACGTGCAAACATATATCTAGGATAATAAGATATGTATATCCTTAACTTACTGAATAATATCCAGCTGTTTTCTAAAGTGGTTTTATCAATTTAGAGTCTCAGTAGTAGTGATGAAAGTTCTTATTACTTGGGCCGGGCGCAGTGGCTGACATCTGTAATCTCAGCACTTTGGGAGGCCGGGGCGGGTGGATCACGAGGTTAGGAGATAGAGACCATCCTGGCTAACACGGAGAAATCCCGTCTCTACTAAAAATACAAAAACTTAGCCAGGTGTGGTGGCGGGCGCCTGTAGTCCCAGCTACTCGGGAGGCTGAGGCAGGAGAATGGCGTCAACCCGGGAGGCAGAGCTTGCAGTGAGCCGAGATCGCGCCACTGCACTCCAGCCTGGGTGACAGAGCGAGACTCCGTCTCAAAACAAAACAAAACAAAACAGAAAAACAACAACAAAAAAGAAAGTTCTTACTACTTTATATTCTTACCAATAATGATTAGTTTTTGTTTTTTTAATTTTAGCAATTCTGGTAGAAGATCAGTAGTATCTAATTACAGGATTAATTTGCAATTTCCTAATTTCTAATAAGGGTGATTGCTATAGTTGTTTTAAAATATGTCCACCAATTATTTGGCATTCTGCCCATCAAAAGGTGGAGTCTAATTTCCCTCTCTTTGATTGTGGGGTGGAATTAATGACTTGCTTTTAACAAAAAGAATGAAGCAGAAGTGACACCATTCCTGAAATCTCAGACTAAATGATAAAAGGCAAAATACCTTCTGCCTGATGCATTCATATATTCATTCATTCCCAATCTCTCTCTCTCAGCTTGTCCTTGAGATCTGGCCACCATGTTGCAAAGAAGCCAAGCAGCAGTGTGGAGAGCCTACATGTAGCTGATCCTATCAGAGTCCAAATTCAGGTTACAGCCAACAGCCAGAGTCAACTTTCAGACATTTAATTGCTGGAATCTTCAGATAATTTGAGCCCAACTTCAAGCAGCCACAGCTCACACCCAGTGAATCAAAGACAAGCTGACCCCATGGCACTCAGATCTAATTGCAAGTTTGTGAACAAAATAAATGTTGTATTAAGCCAGTGACTTTTAGAGTGGTTTGTTTCATAACCAATATATAAATAGAACTATTAACTTTTAATGTGACCATTTTGGATCTCATCTTTTGGGAAGTCTCTATTTTTCCCAATTTTCCCCGTTTTTCTATTGAATTGTCTATATTTTTCTCATGGACTGATAGAAGTTCTTTATATATTCTGTATATTCATGATAATCCTGGGTAAGTTATTTATATTGCAAATGACTTCTCTGACCTGTGACTTTCAGTTTCATAATTTTATGGTGTCTTTTGATGAACATAGTTCTTCATTTTATTTATTTATTTATGTATTTACTTACTTACTTTGAGACGGAGTCACACTCCTTTGCCAGGCTGGAGTGCAGTGGCACGATCTCAGCTCACTGCAACCTCCGCCTCCCAGGTTCAAGTGATTCTCCTGCTTCAGCCTCCCCAGTAGCTGGGACTACAGGCGCCTGCCATCACACCCGGCTAATTTTTGTATTTTTAGTAGAGACGAGGTTTTACCATGTTGGCTAGGATGGTCTCGATCTCTTGACCTCGTGATCTGCCCGCCTCAGCCTCCCAAAGTGCTGGGATTACAGACATAAGCCACCAAGTCCGGCCTATTTCATTTATTCTTAACTTACAAATTTAATGTCATTAAATTTATCATTTTCCCCTTATATTTAGTATCATTTTGTGTTATTCCTTCTTTAAGAAATCCTCTCCTACCCAAAAGTCCTGTGGATATTTTCTATATTCTCTTCTAAATGCTTTATACTTTGCTTTTTACATTTCAGCATTACTGCACCTGAAATTTTAATGTGTGACATATTTTCCATAAGAATATCTAATTGTGTCAGCATGATTTACTGAATAGTTCTTTCTTTTTTTACACTTCTACATTATCCTATTTATTATATACCAAATGTGTGTTTTTGTGTGTGTGTGTGTTTTTTTTTTGTCCATTGGTCCATTGGTTCATTTGTCCATCATTGTACCAATAACCACATTGTCAGTTTACAAGGCTTTAAATGAAGTTTTCACATAGGGTTGAGCAAGTTTTCTCTTAGTTCCTTCTTCATCAAGAATGTTTTAGCTATTCTTGGCTCTTTACATTTTCATAAAAATATTTAGAAAAGCTTATTAAACTCAATAAAATGTTGAGATTTTAGTTGGAGTTACCTTAATCTATTAATCAATTTTAGAAGAATAGATATTTAACAACATTGTAGGATTTTACAACTCATGAATATATACTTTTGTTTCTCTAAGTCTTTTTTTTTTTTTTTTGAGATGGAGTTTCGCTCTTGTGCCCAGGCTGGAGTGCAGTGGCGTGATCTTGGCTCCCTGCTACCCCTGCCTCCCTGGCTCAAGCGATTCTCCTGTTTCAGCCTCATGAGTAGCTGGGATTACAGGTGCCCACCACTATGCCTGGCTAACTTTTGGTATTTTTTTAGTAGAGACAGAGTTCCACCATGTTGGCCAGGCTGGTCTCTAATGCCTGACCTTAGGTGATCCACCCACCTCGGCCTCCCAAAGTGCTGGGATTCCAGGTGTGAGCCATCATGCCCGGGCCTCATTGTATTGCATAATTACAATAATAATAAAATACCCACAAAGTAATTCTGTGTAGGTAATCGTGCATATTTTACAGATGAAGGAAATACCTCTGAGAGGTTATATTAACTGACCAAAAGTTACTCAGTTGTCAAGTGGAGAAACTGGTGCCCTTAACCATTTTCTTTTTTTTTTTTTTCTAAGATGGAGCCTCACTCTGTTGCCCAGGCTGGAGTGCAATGGCCCGGTCTTGGCTCACTGCAACCTCTGCCTCCTGGGTTCAAGCAATTCTCCTGCCTCAGCCTCCCGAGTAGCTGGGACTACAGGCGCCCACCACCACATCCAGCTAATTTTTGTATTTTTGGTAGAGACAGGGTTTCACCATGTTGGCCAGGCTGGTCTTGAACTCCTGACCTCGTGATCTGCCTGCCTCGGCCTCCCCAAGTGCTGGGTTACAGGCGTGAGCCATCGTACCCGGCCTGCCCTTAACCATTTTCTATACTGCTTCTCTCAAATGTGCATTCCATTTAAGAGAATGGGTATACTCTTCAACATTATCCTGTCGGGGGGTCCACCAGATTGAGTCTGGTTAACAAGTTTCATGTCTGTACTAGACTGAAGGGAAATGACTTTGATTTCCAGGTAAGTTAGAGTAAAACAAATGCTCCAACTTCCCTGACAGATTTGGGTGGAGAGTACATGGTTACTTAAGAAAGCAACAAACCTTCACCTTTCTTGAAAAATGATTTTGTAATGTGTTTGCTTTGCAAGTGCTTGTATTCAGCTTGCTGCCCAGATTTGGGCACATCACTTGGGAAGAAAAGTCTATTAAAAGTTAATAATTTAAGATTAAGCTCAAAACCACGTTTTTGGGTAAAGGACAACCTCCCACATCTTGAACATGGCTGTACCTTCTGAGCATCTACCTGCCCCATAGAGGCACTTTCTCTCAGCCTTTTCTCTTCTCCAAGGATTGAGCTACCCTACTGGGACATGTAACCTACCAACCTACCCTCCTGCCTGAATTCATGGTCAATGACTTTATGATGAAACCAGATCATTTTCTTTTCACACACCACCACACCCAGCTAATTTTTATATTTTTTGTAGAAACAGGGTTTTGCCATGTTGCCCAAGCTGGTCTCAAACTCTTGAGCTCAAGTTATCCACCATCCTCAGCCTCCCAAAGTGCTAGGATTATATGCATGAACCAATGCACCCAGCTGAAACCAGGTCATTTTCTATTGAAATGTAACTGATAAGAGATACAACCACTTTAAGACCTCTGCTGACTGCTTATTATCATGTTTCCCTTTAAAATCATTTGAAACTTTCCTTATTCTCATCACAGGTACATGAGGTAATATGACTCATTTATGGTCAATGGAATGTATATTAAAATATTGCACAAAACCCATAGGTCATGCCTCTAATGGGAAAGTGTCGTCTTTCAATTCCTGCCAGCTTGAAAACAGGCAAGATGCCTTAACCTCAAAATGCAAGCATAGGTTGAAGATGATGGAGTAATGAGATTGCAAGATCCTATGTTCCTGCTATTATGGGCTTCTTATATCTGTGAATTCTGGGTGGCTTTTGTCCTTAAACTTTGTGTAACCACTGATATTTTGAGTCTGTTATAAGATATATTCCTATACACTAATAACTTCTGAGTACAGAGCCAAACCTGAATGGAAATCAACTAGGTATAACAAATAACCTTAGTATGTTAAAACATGCATGTAAAGAGAAATAGAAGAAGTTATTTTACATTAATAAAGACTAACAGGCTCCTCTCATAAACAGGAAAAAGCAAATGGATACTTCATGAAGACCAAACCAACTAAGTGATTGACTATTTCAATGGAAGAGTTATTTCCAAAGTTATTTTTGAAATAAGCTATGGAAGAACATGCCAGAATAAATTAGGCATGAAGGTCCAGTATCTATAGCTGGAGTTTGGTGGTCAGTTGCTAGAGATAATTGAGCATATCAAGTTAAAAAATTCCAAGACAGTTGTGTTAAGTATAGAAGTTAGAAATTATTATGGAGACCTACATCTATTGTCTTAATTTATTCAGGATGCTATTAAAAATACCTTAGACTAGGTAATTTATAAACAACAGAAATGTATTGTTCACAGTTTTGAGGGCTGGAAAGTTCAAGATCAAGGTGCCAGCAGATTTGGTGTCTGATGAGGGCTTGCTCTCTAAAAGGAATAATTTTATTCATGAGGGTAGCCTTCATTAACTGATTATCTCTCAAAGGATACAGCTCTTAATATCACCACATTGGGGATTAGGTTTCAACATATAAATTTTGTATGGATGCAAACTTTCAGACCATACCATTTCTGTACCTTAGTTGTCTATTTAAAGAAATAAAAGATTGCTGGGTAGCATCAACTTTGATTTGAGTAATCACTGTAAATTTTGATTTAATTCATTTTAAATATATATATATAAGTATACATATTTAAATATGTAAATACATAGTGAAAGGTAGATGTGGTTATATATTTGTGAGTTGAACCAAACAGTTCTAAGACTCATCTTGCAAATCAAATAAAGTGCCTGCCTTCCTTATGGTCTTGTTATTACAGAACTCACTTTCAGTCAATGTTACTAAAGCATCCTCCCTTATGCAGTCAATATTACAACACTCTTCCTGGGTCAGTGAAAATTCACCGAGCATCTACTAAATCTCTACTTCTCCTTAGCTTCTGTGAAGTTCTAAAACTCTAATGTATGGACCCTACCCTCAAAGAACTTGTTACTGAATATCACAGTACCAATAAGTACTAAACACCATGAGAATATACACTACAGAAATTCAAAAAAAGAAGGTATGAGTGTTGAATGGAGCTGATGAAGGCAAATAATAATAAACTAAAACTATGTATGTGCTAGGCTGGCCATGAGAAGTTTGAAAGAGGCAGGAGTAAGAAAAACAAATGAGGGGTGGCACCCTAGATGGCCGCATAGGTACAGCTCCAGCCTCCAGCTCCCAGTGTGAGCGACACAGAAGACGGGTGATTTCTGCATTTTCAACTGAGGTACCGGGTTCATCTCACTGGGGCATGTCGGACAGTTAATGCTGGTCTGCGGGTGCAACCCGATCAGCTAGAGCTGAAGCAGGGTGAGGCATCGCCTCACCTGGGAAGTGCAAGGGGGAAAGGAATTCCTTTCCCTAGCCAAGGGAAATTGAGACACACAACATCTGGAAAATCGGGTAACTCCCACCCTAATACTGCACTTTACTAAGGGTCTTAGCAAACGGCACATCAGGAGATTATATCCCACACCTGGCCCAGAGGGTCCCATGCCCATGGAGCCTCACTCATTGCTGGCACAGCAGTTGGAGATCTAACTGCAAGGCAGCAGTGAGGCTGGGGGAGGGGCGCCCGCCATTGCTGAGGCTTAAGTAGATAAACAAAGCTGCCTGGAAGCTCGAATTGGGTGGAGCCCACCGCAGCTCAAGGAGGCCTGCCTGCCTCTGTAGACTCCACCTCTAGGGACAGGGCATAGCTAAACAAAAAGTAGCAGAAACCTCTGCAGATGTAAAAGTCCCTGTCTGACAGTTTCGAAGAGAGCAGTGGTTCTCCCAGCACAGATGTTCAGATCTGAGAATGGACAGACTGCCTGCTCAATTGGGTCCCTGACCCCTGAGTAGACTAACTGGGAGACATCCCCCACTAGGTGCAGACGGACACATCACACCTCACAAGACTGGGTACACCCTGAGATGAAGCTTCCAGAGCAAGAATCAGATAGCAACACTCGCTGTTTAGCAATATTCTATCTTCTGCAGCCTCCACTGCTGATACCCAGGAAAACAGGGTCTGGAGTGGACCTCAAGCAAACTCCAACAGACCTGCAACTGAGGGTCCTGACTGTTAGAAGGAAAACTAACAAACAGAAAGGACACCCACACCAAAACCCCATCAGTACATCACCATCATCAAAGACGAAAGGCTGATAAAACCACAAAGATGGGGAAAAAGCAGTGCAGAAAAGCTGGAAATTCACAAAATCAGAGCACATCTCCCCCTCCAAAGGAATGCAGCTCATCACCAGCAACGGAACAAAGCTGGATGGAGAATGACTTTGATGGGTTGAGAGAAGAAGGTTTCAGTCGATCAAACTTCTCAGAGCTAAAGGAGGAATTACGTAACCAGCGCAAAGAAACTAAAAAACTTGAAAAAAGAATGGATGAATGGATAAGTAGAATTATCAATGCAGAGAAGACCTTAAAAGAACTGATAGAGATGAAAACCATGACATGAGAACTATGTGACAAATGCACAAGCTTCAGTAACCGACTCGATCAACTGGAAGAAAGATTATCAGTGATTGAAGATCAAATGAATGAAATGAAGTAAGAAGAGAAATTTAGAGAAAAAAGAGTGAAAAGAAATGAACAAAGCCTCCAAGAAATGTGGGATTATGTGAAAAGACCAAATCTATGTCTGATTGGTGTGCCTGAAACTGATGGGGAAAATGGAAGCAAGTTGGAAAACACTCTGGAGGATATCATCCAGGAGAACTTCCCCAACCTAGTAAGGCAGGCCAACATTCAAATTCAGGAAATACAGAGAATGCCACAAAGATACTCCTTGAGAAGAGCAACTCCAAGACACATAATTGTCAGATTCACCAAAGTTGAAAAGAAGGAAAAATGTTAAGGGCAGCCAGAGAGAAAGGTCGGGTTACCCACAAAGGGAAGCCCATCAGACTAACAGCAAATCTCTCAGCAGAAACTCTACAGGCCAGAAGAGAGTGGGGGCCAATATTCAACATTCTTAAAGAAAAGAATTTTCAACCCAGAATTTCATATCCAGCCAAACTAAGTTTCATAAGTGAAGGAGAAATAAAATCCTTTACAGACAAGCATAGAGATTTTGTCACCACCAGGCCTGACCTACAAGAGATCCTGAAGGAAGCACTAAACATGGAAAGGAACAACTGGTACCAGCCATTGCAAAAACATGCCAAAATGTAAAGTCCATCTATGCTAGGAAGAAACTGCATCAACTAACGAGCAAAATAACCAGCTAATATCATAATGACAGGATCAAGTTCACACATAACAATATTAATCTTAAATGTAAATGGATTAAATTGTCCAATTAAAAGACACAGACTGGCACATTGGATAAAGAGTCAAGACCCATCAGTTTGCTGGTTATTCAGGAGACCCATCTCACATGCAGAGACACACATAGGCTTTAAATAAAGGGATGGAGGAAGATCTACCAAGCAAATGGAAAACAAAAAGAAGCAGGAGTTGCAATCCTAGTCTCTGATAAAACAGACTTTAAACCATCAAAGATCAAAAGAGACAAAGAAGGCCATTACATAATGGGAAAGGGATCAATTCATCAGGAAGAGCTAACTATCCTAAATATATATGCACCCAATACAGGAGCATCCAGATTCATAAGGCAAGTCTTTAGAGACTTTCAAAGAGACTTAGACTCCCATACAATAATAATGGGAGACTTTAACACCCCACTGTCAACATTAGACAGATCAACGAGACAGGAAGTTAACAAGGATATCCAGGAATTGAACTCAACTCTGCAACAAGCAGACCTAATAGACATCTACAGAACTTTCCACCCCAAATCAACAGAATACATTCTTCTCAGCACCACATCGCACTTATTCCACAATTGACCACATAGTTGGAAGTAAAGTACTCCTCAGCAAATGTGAAAGAACAGAAATTATAACAAACTGTCTCTCAGACCACAGTGCAATCAAACTAGAACTCAGGACTAAGAAACTCAATCAAAATCGCTCAACTACATGGAAACTGAACAACCTGCTCCTGAATGACTACTGGGTACATAACGAAATGAAGGCAGAAATAAAGATGTTCTTTGAAACCAATGAGAACAAAGATACAACATACCAGAATCTCTGGGACACATTTAAAGCAGTGTGTAGAGGGAAATTTATAGCACTAAATGCCCACGAGAGAGTAGGAAAGATCTAAAATTGACACCCTAACATCACAATTAGAAGAACTAGAGAAGCAAGAGCAAACACATTCAAAAGCTAGCAGAAGGCAAGAAATAATGAAGATCAGAGCAGAACCGAAGGAGATAGAGACACAAAAAAACCTCCAAAAAATCAATGAATCCAGGGGCTGGTTTTTTGAAAAGATCAACAAAATTGATAGACCACTAGCAAGACTAATAAAGAAGAAAAGAGAGAAGAATCAAAGAGACCCAATAAAAAATGATAAAGGGGATATCACCACCAACCCCACAGAAATACAAACTACCATCAGAGAATACTATAAACACCTCTGTGCAAATAAACTAGAAAACCTAGAAGAAATGGATAATTTCCTGGACACATACACTCTCCCAAGACTAAACCAGGAAGAAGTTGAATCCCTGAATAGACCAATAGCAGGCTCTGAAATTGAGGCAATAATTAATAGCCTACCAACCAAAAAAAGTCCAGGACCAGATGGATTCACAGCCAAATTCTACCAGAGGTACAAGGAGGAGCTGGTACCATTCCTTCTGAAACTATTCCAATCAATAGAAAAAGAGGGAATCCTCCCTAACTCATTTTATGAGGCCAACATCATCCTGATACCAAAGCCTGGCAGAGACACAACAAAAAAAGAGAATTTTAAAGCAATATCCCTGATGAACATCGATGCAAAAATCCTCAATAAAATACTGGCAAACCGAATCCAGCAGCACATCAAAAAGCTTATCCACCATGATCAAGTGGGTTTCATCCCTGGGATGCAAGGCTGGTTCAACATACGCAAATCAATAAATGTAATCCAGACAAAAACCACATGATTATCTCAATAGATGCAGAAAAGGCCTTTGAGAAAATTCAGCAGCCCTTCATGCTAAAAACTCTCAATAAATTCAGAATTGATGGAACATATCTCAAAATAATAAGAGCTATTTATGACAAACCCACAGCCAATATCATACTGAATGGGCAAAAACTGGAAAAATTCCCTTTGAAAACTGGCACAAGACAGAGATGCCCTCTCTCATCACTCCTATTCAACATAGTGTTGGAAGTTCTGGCCAGGGCAATCAGGCAAGAGAAAGAAATAAAGGGTATTTAGTTAGGAAAAGAAGAAGTCAAATTGTCCCTGTTTGCAGATGACATGATGTATATTTAGAAAACCCCATTGTCTCAGCCCAAAATCTCCTTAAGCTGATAAGCAACTTCAGCAAAGTCTTAGGATAAAAAATCAATGTGCAAAAATCACAAGCATTCTTATACACCAGTAACAGACAAACAGAGAGCCAAATCATGAATGAACTCCCATTCACAATAGCTTCAAAGAGAATAAAATACCTAGGAATCCAACTTACAAGGGATGTAAAGGACCTCTTCAAGAAAAACTACAAACCACTGCTCAGTGAAATAAAAGAGAACACAAACAAATGGAAGAACATACCATGCTCATGGATAGGAAGAATCAATATTGTGAAAATGACCATACTGCCCAAGGTAATTTGTAGATTCAATGCCATCCCCATTAAGCTACCAATGACTTTCTTCACAGAATTGGAAAAAACTGCTTTAAAGTTCATTTGGAACCAAAAAAGACCCTGCATTGCCAAGACAATCCTAAGCCAAAAGAACAAAGCTGGAGGCATCACGCTACCTGACTTCAACCTATACTACAAGGCTAGAGTAACCAAAACAGCATAGTACTGGTACCAAAACAGATATATAGACCAATGGAACAGAACAGAGCCCTCAGAAATAATACCACACATCTACAGCCATCTGATCTTTGACAAACCTGAGAGAAACAAGAAATGGGGAAAGGATTCCCTATTTAATAAATGACACTGGGAAAATTGGCTAGCCATAAGTGGAAAGCTGAAACTGGATCCTTTCCTTACTCCTTATATGAAAATTAATTCAAGATGGATTAGAGACTTAAATGTTAGACCTAAAACCATAAAAACCCTAGAAGAAAACCTAGGTAATACCATTCAGGACATAGACATGGGCAAGGACTCTATGTCTAAAACACCAAAAGCAGTGGCAACAAAAGTCAAAAAGACAAATGGGATCTAATTAAACTAAAGAGCTTCTGCACAGCAAAAGAAACTACCATCAGAGTGAACAGGCAACCTACAGAATGGGAGAAAATTTTTGCAATCTACTCATCTGACAAAGGGCTAATATCCAGAACCTACAAAGAGCTCAAACAAATTTACAAGAAAAAAGCAAACAACCCCATCAAAAAGTGGGCAAAGGATATGAACAGACACTTCTCAAAAGAAGACATTCATACAGCCAACAGACACATGAAAAAATGCTCATCATCACTTGTTGTCAGAGAAATGCAAATCAAAACCACAATGAGATACCATCTCACACCAGTTAGAATGGCAATCATTAAAAAATCAGGAAACAACAGATGCTGGAGAGGATGTCGAGAAATAGGAACACTTTTACACTGTTGGTGGCACTGTAAACTAGTTCAACCATTGTGGAAAACAGTGTGGTGATTCCTCAAGGATCTAGAACTAGAAATACCATTTGACCCAGCCATCCCATTACTGGGGATATACCCAAAGGATTATAAATCATGCTGCTATAAAGACACATGCACATGTATGTTTATTGCAGCATTATTCACAATAGCAAAGACTTGGAATCAACCCAAATGTCCATCAGTGACAGACTGGATTAAGAAAATGTGGTACATATACACCATGGAATACTATGCAGCCATAAAAAGGGATGAGTTTGTGTCCTTTATAGGGACATGGATGCAGCTGGAAACCATCATTCTTAGCAAACTATCACAAGAAGAGAAAACCAAACACCACATGTTCTCACTCATAAGTGGGAATTGAACAATGAGATCACTTGGACACAGGAAGGGGAACATCACACACCGGGGCCTATTGTGGGGAGGGGACGTAGGGGAGGGATAGCATTAGGAGATATACCTAATGTAAATGATGAGTTAATGGGTACAGCACACCAACATGGCACAGGTATACATATGTAACAAACCTGCACATTGTGCACGTGTACCCTAGAACTTAAAGTATAATAATAAAAAAAAAAGAAAAACAAATCGGGATATTCCAATTGTAGTTACCACATGGTAAAAGTATTGGGAAGTAGAAGTGAAAGTGACTGAAATGTGTTTCAGTGAGTAGGATGGTATTTTGTGTATGGGGAATTAAGTAAATGAATTTTCTCAGGTTGAAACAGTAACAATAAAAAAGCCGTATGATTTTAGGTGCATGACAATCTTACATTTAACTAATACTTTAAAAATTCATTGCATAATAATTCCCTAAAGTATTCTTATATTCCAAGACCATCAAATTTGCTTAGTTATCAAGTTCCTTTTCTAAAAAAAAAAAAAAAAGTTTCTCTGCATATAAAATAATACATGTAAATTAAGGAAAGATTGGAAAATAAAATGATAACCAATAAAGTTCCACATTTTGTTGCATATAATTCCAGTGATTATATACATTATTTATATATATATATACACACACACACTATACTTAGTTTTAACCTGTTTTATTGCTTTATATTAATTTTTACTGAATATTCTTTATTATTATTTTTAAAGATTCTACAATATTCCAGCTTATTTAACCAGTTTCTCACTGTGAAACACAAATTGGTTGTTTCTAGCTTTTCATCCATGTAGCAAAGTTAAATTAAAAATCCTTATTGTGGTCAGGGGCAACGGCTCACGTCTATAATCCTAGCACTTTAGGAGGCTGAGGCAGGTGGATTGCTTGAGTCCAGGAGTTTGAGACCAATCTGGGCAACTTGGAAAAACTCTATCTCTACCAAAAATAAAAAATTAACTGGGCATGGTGGCGCATGCCTATAGTCTCAGCTATAGTCCCAGCTTCCCTGGGAGACTGAGGTGGGAGGATCACCTGAGCCCAGGGAGGTCAAGACTGCAGTGAGCTGGGATTGCACCATTGCACTCCAGCCTATGAGACAGACTGAGACTCCATCTCAAAAAAAAAAAAAAAAAAAAAAACCTTATTGAGAGGGGGCTTGCAGATCCCTGACTAGAGGCACCCAGCACTTGCCTCTTCACACAGAAGGATTAAAACAGTGAGTAGATAACAACATGTAAAATAACAGCTTCTAAAAGGGAATTCAGTAGGGAAGTAACAGGGAACCTCCGAGGCATGAAAGAAGAGGGAAGGAAAGCAGCTGGCCAAGCTGGATCAGCTCAGAGGTGGGAGGAAGTCCTCATTGCAAGAGGAGTAGGGGAAAGTAAGGGAGAGAATGCCAACAGTCCATACTCCCACCATGGACTCCTGGAATCCTAGCCAGCCACAAGAGAGTCCCTTGGCCCTCACAGGCCCTGAGACTTGTATAGGGAGCTGCCTGGAGTTCACAGAATGGCACTGCTCCACAGAGGGAGTTAGTGCTGGGTCCCACAAACCTGAGACCCAAGCAGCTGCAGCATGGTACTATATTGAGAGCTCAGCCCCCACTAGACTACATCCTACCCTGGGACTCCACAGCCTCTGCATCTCCACATCCCTAAAGCCCTGCTTACATACTCTCATACCCACCCAGAGGGCTTCAGTGCCATTATGCTGGATGGATCCAGCAGTGCAGCCAGGTCCCCAGCACTGTTGTTCACAGTGTCTTACACCCTGGGAAGTGGGCAGTGCACACACTACAGAGAGTGTCGTCAGAATAAAAGGAGCTGAACCATGTATTCCCCAGATCATGAAAGCCATCTACTTGGGGCTGCTGCCACTGACAGCAACCCTACCTCTTTCAGGGCTGGGGCACCACACACCTGCGTGTACCCTCAAGGACCCTGAGGACTGGTCCACCCGCATACTGTTTTGGGGCCTGAGGACAGGCCAACTCCACTGGTTGCCAACAGTGCCTGAGTGCACCATCTACAGGCCTGTGTATTGAACTGCCCTGCCTACTGCAACTGGTGGTGATGTGTGCCATCCAGGGGCCAGAGGACAGGTCTGCCCAGCTGACCACCACCACTACTGGTGCCCAAGCGTGTTATCTAAGGATCTGGAGATTGACCCACCCTGCCTGTCACTGCTGTCCATGCATGTTGTCTGGAGGCCTGGAGATAGGCCTACCTTGCCCACCACTACTGGCCTACACGTGTGCCATCCCGAGGTGTAACACAAGCACATTTCATCTTCTGCCAGTGTCCACATATGCCTCCCAGGGACCCAGGGACTAGCCCACCCAGCCTGCCACTACCACAGCCACTGGCAGTCACCCACATGTGCCACCCAGGGCCCTGGAGACTAGCTCACCTGGTCTTCTGTTGCCACTGCTGGTGCCATGTGCATTGCTTGGGGTCCCAAAGATTGGTCTACCATCATTGCCACCAGTGACCCCGCGCATACCATGTGAGGGCCCAAGGACCTGCACACCTGGTCCATTGCTGTCACTGCTAGCACCCAAGCAAGCCAGATGGAGGCCCAAACACTGGCCCACTCAAGGGCCCATGGACTGGCACACCCAGCCCACTACCACCAACACTAGTGCTTAAGGACCAGCCCACCTGGCATTCCCATCCCTAGCAAAGCCTCACCACAGCCTTCATTAACAACTGCAACATAAGCCACCGAGAAAATCATAGACATTACTGACACTGATTACAGCCATAGAAACTATACTACTGTGCCCATCTAGATCAACACCAAAGCATGATACCCAGACAACACTATGGTTAATGTTTAAAGGAAAAATTTTATTTCCCTACAAATGGCAATCCACAAAATTGGAAGAAGTGACTGTTACTCCAGATGCATAGATATCAACGTGGGCATGAGAAACATAAAAAAAGCAAGAAACATGACATCTCCAAAAGAAAACAGTAATTATTCAGTAATAGTTACCAATGAAAAATCTATGAAATGCCTAAAAACATTAAAATAATGATATTAAAGAAACTCAGTGAGGCTGGACGCGGTGGCTCATGCCTGTAATCCCAGCACTTTGGGAGGCTAAGGCAGGTGGATCACGAGGTCAGGAGATAAGGACTATCCTGGCTAACATGGTGAAACCCCGTCTCTACTAAAATTACAAAAATTAGCCTGGTGTGGTGGCCCGTGCCTGTAATCCCAGCTACTCAGGAGGCTGAGGCAGGAGAATCGCTTGAATCCGGGAGGTGGAGGTTGCAGTGAGCTGAGATCACGCTACTGCACTCCGGCCTGGGCAACAGAGCGAGACTCTATCTCAAAAACAAAACAAAACAAAAAGATGAACAATACAAAGGAATCAGAATAACAGTTAATGACCTGAATGAGAAATTCAATAAAGAGATATCATAAAAAGGAACCAAACAGAAATCCTGGAATTCAATGACTAAAATTGAAAATACAATCAAGGGCTTCAACAATGGATCAAGTCAAGCAGAAAAAATAATTTTCCAAACTTGAAGACAGGTCCTTTGAAATAACCCAGTCACACCAAAAAAATAAATAAATAAAAATAAAAAAGAATGATAAAAGTCTATATAACATGTGGGACACCATAAAGTGACCAAATATTTGAATTCTGGGAATTCTAAGAGGAGAACACATGGAAGGAGGCACAGAAAACTTATTTAATAAAATAATATCTGAAAAATTCCCAAGGCTTGAAAGACATGTAGACAACTAGATACAAAAAGATCAAAGATCCCTGAATAGACTGAACCCAAAAAGGTCTTTTCCAAGGCAGGTTATAGTCAAATTGTCAAAAGTCAAAGACAAAGAATTCTAAGAACAACAAAAGAAAAGCATCGAGTCACATAAAAGGGAATCACCATCAAACTGACAGGGAATTTTTTTGTGCAGAAATTCAGGAGAGAATGGGATGAGAAATTCAAAGTGCTGAAAGGGAAAAGAAAATCCAAAACTGTCAGCCAAGTCTACCATACCCAGCAAAGCTATCCTTAAAAATGTAGAATAAAGAAAGTCTTTCCCAGACAAGCAAAAACTGAGGGAACTCATCAGTCCTATAAGAAATGCTTAAGGGAATCCAACATCTGAAAATAAAAGGACACTATCTACCATCATGAAAACACAGAGAAGTATAAAACTCACTGGTAGAATGGATAGACAAATGAGAAGGGAGTCAAAGTTACCACTACAAAAAAAAAAAAAAATTGTAAAGGTAAAGAATAAAAGAGAAAGGAACAAGGAATATACAAAACAATCAGGATACAATAAACAAAATGGCAGGAATAAGTCCTCATCTATCAATAATAACCTTATTTATTTATTTATTTATTTTTTGCAGAGTCTCGCTCTGTCACCCAGGCTGGAGTGCAGTGGCACGATCTTGGCTCACTGCAAGCTCCGCCTCCCGGGTTCACGCCATTCTCCTGCCTTAGCCTCCCGAGTAGCTGGGACTACAGGTGCCTGCCACCACACCCAGCTAATTTTTTTGTATTTTTAGTAGAGACAGGGTTTCACCATGTTAGCCAGGATGGTCTTGATCTCCTGACCTCGTGATCCGCCTGCCTCGGCCTCCCAAAGTGCTGGGATTACAGGCGTGAGCCACCGCACCCGGCCTAATAATAACCTTGAATGTACATAGTTTATATAATTATATAATGATGAAGGGATAAATTCAGCAAAATGATATAACAATTGCAAATATATATGCACCCAACACTGGAGCACCCAGATGTATAAAGCCAGTATTATTAGAGCTAAAGAGAGAGATCTCAATAAAATAATAGTTTGGGGCTTCAGCATCTCACTTGCATCACTGGACAGATCATCTAGACAGAAAATCAATAAACATTGGACTTAATCTGCACTACAGACCAAATGGACCTAACACAACATTTACAGAACATCTCATCCAACAGCTGCAGAACACATGTCCTTCTCATCAGCATCTGGAACGTATGGTCTCCAGGATAGAACATATGTTAGGCCACAAAACAAATCTCAACACATTTTTAAAAGTCAAAATATCAAGTATCTTTTCAGACCACAATGCAATAAAACTAGAAATCAATAATAAGGGGAATTTTGAAAACTAAAAATACATGGAAATTAAACATGCTCCTGGATGACCACTGGGCCAGTGAAGAAATTAAGAAGAAAAAAGATTTATTGAAATAAATGAAAATAGAAACACAACTGGCCAAAACCTATGGGACACAGCAAAAACAGTATTAAGAGGCAAGTTGGTAGCACTAAATGCCTGCATAACTGGAAAGACTTTAAATAAACAAACTAGTGATGCACTTCAAGGAGAGAAAAATCAAGAACAAACCAAATCTCAAATTAGTATAAATAATAAAGATCCAAGCAGAACTAAATGAAATAAAGACTGAAAAAAATCACAGGAATCAATGAAACAAAAAGTTTTTAAAGATTAACAAAATTGATAAACTACTAGCTAGGCTACCCAAGAACAAGAGAAGATCCAGATAAATACAATCAGAAACTAAGAAGCAAACATTACAACTGATACTAAAGAAATACAAAGGATCATTAGAGACTACTATGAACAATTATATGCTAATGAAGTAAAAAGCCTAGAAACAGATAAATTTCTGGACACATACATCCTATCAAGATTGAAACAGACAACCTAAACAGACCAACAATGAGTAACAAGATTAAATCAGTAAGAAAAAGTCTCCCAACAAAGAACAGCCTATGAGAAAATGGCTTTACTGCTGAATTCTACCAAATTCATAAATAAGAACTAATACCAATTCTTCTAAAGTTATTCCAAAAAACTGAAGGAGAGAATTCTTCTTAAGTCATTTTACAAGACTAGCATTACCCCTGATACCAAAATCAGACAAGGACACAGCAACAACAAAACTACAGGCCAATATCCCACATAAACATAGATACAAAAATTCTCAACAAAACACTAGCAAACCAAATCCAACAACACGTCAAAAAAAGAATATATCATAGTTAAATGGGATTTATCCCAGGGATGCAGACATGGCTCAGTGTACACAAATCAATAAATGTGATATATTACATCAAGAGAATGAAGGGCAAAAACCTATGATCATCTCAACAGATGCAGAAACTGCATTGATGAAATTCAACATCACTTCATGATAAAAACTCTCAATTAGGCATAGAAAGAACACAATTTAACATAATAAAGGCCATATATGACAAATCCACAGCTAACCTTATACTGAATGGGGAAAAATTGAAAGCCTTTCTTTTAAGAACTGACACAAGAAAAGTGTTGGTGGAAGGGCTGAGGCAAGGCCTGTTTGTCTGACATAATGTAAGAGTGTTGGAACATGTCCTGGATCCAAGGTCTAAAACCCTTCGTGGCCTATGGAACACCAAACTCTGTGCCAAAGGGTGGAAGGGTACCCTGCCGCACTACAATCTAAGCCCAGGGCATAAAACCCCTTGTGGCTTGGAAAGAACCCAGGGCTCAGGGCCCCTCCTAGCCTCTGGAATGTGTCCAGACTCACTGGCTCCTTGCTCCTTGCTCTCCCAAGATTGTAAATTCATTGTATCTTGAATTAGAAGAACCTGTTCTCCCTTATCTCAAGTAGCAGAACATATGCTAAACTGTCACATCTACGTTTGATGCACCGCTACCTTTCTACCCCCATGTCTTCACGTCCTCACTTGTGTAACCCCACGTCCGCACATCCTCACCACCTGCTTCTTTGTATGATTACCAATAAACAGTGTGGGCTTCTAGAGTTCGGGGCCTTCACAGCCTCCATACTGGTGTTGGTCCCCTGGACCCACCCTATGTACTCTTAACTTGTCTTGTGTCATTCCTTTGACTCTGCCGGACTTCATAGCCCCCAAGACCTGGTGTTGGGTCTGATCACCCCAGCAAAAAAGGATGTCCACATTCACCACTCCTACTCAACCTAGTACTGGAAGTACTAGGTAGAGTAGCTAGACAAAAGAAAGAAAAGTCATCCAAATTGGAAAAGAGGAAGTCAAATTGCACCTCTCTGCAGACATCATGATCTTATATCTAGAAAAGCCTAAAGACTCCACCAAAAAACTTGTAGAACTGATAAATGAATTTAGCAAAATTGCAGGATATAAAAATTAACATACAAATGTTAGTTGCATTTCCACACATCAACAATGAACTAGCTGAAAAATAAATCAAGAACAAAATCCCATTTATGACAACCACAACATAAAATATAAACATAAAATACCTAGGAATAAATTTAGCCAAGGAGTTGAAAGACCTCTACAAGGAAAACTATGAAACACTGATGAAAAACAATTGAAGAGGGCAAACAAATATAGACATCACTTGCTCATAAATTGGAAAAATTAATATTATTAGAATGACCATACCACCCAAAGCAAACTACAAATTCAATGCAAACCCTAAACCAATGACATTCTTCAAATAAATAGAAAAAATCCTAAAATCCATATAGAACCACAAAAAAACTCAAATAGCCAAGGCAATACTAAGCAAAAAGAACAAAGCTGGAGGGCATCACACTACTTGACTTGAAAATATACTATAAAGCTATAGTAACCAAAACAGCATGGTACTGGTATAAAAGCAGACACATAGGCCAATGCAACAAAACAGAAAATCCCCAAATGAACCCATATATTTACAGCCAACTGATTTTCAACAAAGATGACAAGAACATACATTGGGAAAGAACAACCTCTTCAAGAAATGATGCTGGGAAAACTGGATATTCTTATACAGAAGAATGAAACTAGACTCCTAACTCTTGCCATATACAAAAATCAACTCAAAATGGATTAAGGACTGAAACATAAGACCCAAAACTATAAAACTACTAAAATAAATCACAGTGGAAATGCTTCAGGGCTTTAGTCTAGGCAAATATTTTATAGCTAACACTTCCAAAGCACAGACAACAAAACCAAAAACAGACAAATGAAACCACATTAAACTCAAAGCTTCTGCACAGCAAAAAATTCAACCAACAGAGCAAAGGGACAACCTGTAGAATGGAAGAAAATATTTGCAAACTATTTCTCCAACAAAGGATTAGCATCCAGAATATACAAGGAACTCATATAAGAGCAAAAGAAAAACCACAAAACAATAATCCTATTAAAAAGTAGACAAAGTATCTGAGTAGACATGTCTCAAAAGAAGACGTACAAATGAGCAATAGGTATATGAAACAATGCTCAACAACATTCATTATCAGGGAAACACAAATCAAAACCATGATGTGGTATCATCTCACCTCAGAATGGCTATTTAAAAAAAAATAAATGCTGGTGAGGATGCAGACCAAAGGGAACTCTTATACACTGTTGGTGGGAATATTAATTAGTACAGTCATTAAGGACAATAGAATGGAGATTTCTTAGAAAACTAAAAACAGAACTACCATATGATCCAGCAATCCCACTACTGTGCATTTATCGAAAGGAAAATAAATCAGTATATCAAAGGGATGTCTGCACCCTATGTTTATTGCAGTACTATTCACAATAGTGAAGATACGGAATCAACAAGTGTTCTTGAATGGATGAATAAAGAAAATGTGATATATGTACATAATGGAATACTATTCAGCCACAAAAAGAGTGAAATTCTGACATTTGCAGCAATGTGAATAGAACTGGAGGTCATTATGTTAAGTGAAGTAACCCAGGCAGTGAAAGACAAATATTGCATGTTCTCATTCATATATGGGAGCTCAAAAGGCTGATCTCATAGACGTAGAGAGTAGAGTGATAGTTACCAGAGGTTGGGAAGTGGTGAGGCAATGAAGAGAGGTTGGTCAGTGGCTACACACAGATAGAAGGCTTAAGTTCTAGTGTGTGATAGCACAATAGGGTGACTATAGTTAGCAATAACTTATTGTATATAGTCATGCACCACATAATAACTTTTCTGTGAATGATGGACCACATACGTGACGGCGGTCCCATAAGATTATGCTGGACCTGAAAAATACCTGTCTAGTGACATCTTGATGATACCGAGTTTGTGTAGGCCTAGGCTAATGTATGTGTTTGTGACTCAGTCTTTTAGAAAAAAGTTTTAAAGGTTTTTTTTTAATAAAGCTAAAAATAGGAAATAGTTTACAGAATAAGGATATATTTGTACAGTTACACCACGTGTTTGTGTTTTAAACTAAGTGTTATTACAAGAGTCAAAAAGTTAAAATGAGTTAAAAGTTAAAAAATTAAAAACTTTTAAGTTTATAAACTAAGTTTATAGTAAGATCAATTTATTATTGAAGAAATTATAAAGTAAATTTAGTGTAGCCTAAGTGTACAGTGTTTATAAAAGTTTGCAGTAGTATACAGTAATGTCCTAGGCCTTCACGTTCACTCAACACTCACTCACTGACCCACACACAGCAACTTCCAAGCCTGCCAGTTCCATTCATGGTTAGTGCCCTATATAGGTGTACCATTTTTTAATATTTTATACTGTACTTTAACCGTACCTTTTTAATGTTTATATACACAAATACCACTGTGTTACAATTGCCTACAACATTCAGTATAGTAACATGCTGTACAGGTTTGTGGTCTAGGAACAATAATATCATATGGCTTAGCTCAGGTGTACGGTAGACTATTTCGTCTAGGTTTGTGTAAGTACATCCTACCATGTTTGGACATCAAAATCTATGTATCAATGATGCATTTCTCAGAAAACATCACGTCATTAACACCTGACTATATTTCAAAATAGCTAGAAAATTCAAAATGTTTCTAATAGGAAGAAATAATAAGTGTTTGAAGTGAATATCCTCAATACCCTGATTTGATCATTACATATTGTATACATCAAAATATCACATGTACCTCATAAATACTTATAATTATGCATCAATAAAAATTAATCTAAATAAATCCTTGTTGATAAGTCTGTATGTATATCCAAGACTGCTTCCTTAAAATACATTTCCAGAAATGAATATGCTACGTTAGCCAACGTAAATATTTCTAAGTCCCATGTTGCATATAGTCAAACTGCCTCCAGAAATATTGTACCAATAAATATGGGATTCATAACAGTATATTAATATACTCAAACCCCACAACTGAGTAGCATTTATTTTTAATACTCTGTGAATTTGTTAAAACAAAAAGTGTATCTAATAGTTGTTCTAAACCACAATTTTCTGAAAACAAATTAGGCCAAATATTTTTTTTCACATTTTATTGGTCACTTTGTATTTCTTCAGTATCAGATCCTTAACTTCTTCCCTTTTTTTTTTTTTTTTTGAGGCGGAGTTTCCCTCTGTCGCCCAGGCTGGAGGGCAGTGGCGCGATCTCTGCTCACTGCAAGCTCCACCTCCTGGGTTCACGCCATTGTCCTGCCTCAGCCTCTGGAGTAGCTGGGACTACAGGCGCCCGCCACCACGCCCCGTAATTTTCTGTATTTTTAGTAGAGAAGGGGTTTCACCGTGTTAGCCAGGATGGTCTCCATCTCTTGACCTCGTGATCCGCCCGCCTCGGCCTCCCAAAGTGTTGGGGTTACTGGCGTGAGCCACTGCGCCCGGCGTGATTTTTCAGTTTTTAAGGTATTTGGAAACATAAATTTTAGTGTCTTTTGGTAGAGATAGCTATCAATTATTTTTTGTGAATATTTCAGAAAGCTCCCACAATCCCAAGAGTGTTTAAGTATATGTGTATATATATTTACTTCTCTTATAATTTCAATTTTATATTTAATGTTTAATCATCTTGGAAATGTATTTTCTGTAACAACTAGCTAATTTTTTGAAAACTTACTGAATTATCGAACCACTCCTCATTTAGAATTTCATACGCTAAATTTTTTCATATACTGAAAAAATTACAGTGTTTTCTCTTGTGCTTTATTGATCTATCAATTGTTTTGCAGTTTCCCTGCCATGCTAACAGAATTATCACATTTTGGAAATATTTTACCCACTCCTCTCCCTTTTTTTCTTTCATACTAAAATTAGAATCATCTTAAATTAAACTTGCAAATACAGTTTTAACTGACAATTTTACTCACTCATCCCATAAAGGTACATAATTCCTCATGTATGAATCAGCCTTTTCTCATAAAAATTTCTAAATCATTTTTGTTGTCTTGTATATTTGTTTTTTTTTGTTTTTGTTTTTTTGGTTTTTTTTTTTGAGACAGAGTCTAGCTCTGTCGCCCAGGCTGGAGTGCAGTGGCCAGATCTCAGCTCACTGCAAGCTCTGCCTCCCGGATTCCCGCCATTCTCCTGCCTCAGCCTCCCCAGTAGCTGGGACTACAGGCGCCCGCCACCGCACCCAGCTAATTTTTTGTATTTTTGGTAGAGACGGGGTTTCCCTGTGGTCTCGATCTCCTGACCTCGTGATCCGCCCGCCTCGGCCTCCCAAAGTGCTGGGATTACAGGCGTGAGCCACCATGCCCGGCGTATATTTGTTATTAAACTCATTCCCATATTTCATATTTCTACAGCTATTGTGAATACTTTTTCTATTATGCTTTCAAATTAATTATTAGTACTTATGTGTATGTAGTACTACCAATTTTATACATATTCATTTTGTAGCTGTTCACAAAATCATATGAATGTGCCATGCATTATTCCAGTGAGAAAGTCTATGAAAGTAATAGGTTCTCAGAGGGACATATACATTCACAAAAGTTTAAACACCGCTGCTTTAAGTCTAAGTTTTCTCAACAACTGTCTAGCAGGTTCACCATTATTTATCCTTACGTGTAAGCAGTTGTCCTGGACACCAAAACCAACTCCAAACTCAGTAAGTCTGCACTAAGCCTCCAAAGCCACACACTGGATAAGTTCCATAACAAGTGGCTTTTTCCTTCCCTAGATGATCAGTTTTAAATTACAGTCTTCTGAGGTAAATCTTCATATTTTCAGGCCATTGTCTCTGTAACCATAGGAAAAAGACAACAGACTTTTCTAGACATATTAGATCTCAAAATTCACTCTCATTTACATGGCCTTTATGTATTTAGGTGTGGAAATAACAAATGCACTTTCCAATTTCATCCTTTCTAGATACCTGATTAAGTCATGTTTTCTAACCCCTTCTCAGCGGGAACATGATGATTGCCATGTTCAACTTAGTAGGGTTTATATTGCAAGATTGGGCTTGAATGAAATCCAGGTAACTTAGCCTTTATCTATCAACAATCTGATTCTTTTTTTCTCAGTTTTTATCTAACACCATATTCTTAATCAAGAAAAGATCTCAAACCCCTAATGTAATAATTCATAGAACTTATACCACTTTCTTTCTTAGTTTTCTTCAATATTTGTGACATGTATTTTAGAAAAGTAATACAAGGGTAATAAACAGCTACATGACATGTGCTTTATATCTTTATTGACTCCTTAATAGCTACTACAAACTCACTTGTGAATCATACCTGATGTACATTAAATAAGTCACAATTCTGAACCACATCTATAGAAACTTGAATTCCTAGTAAATATAATAACTGAGGATCTTAAAGCTCAACAAATCAGGCCTTCCAATTTTTCAGATGAGGAAATTAAGGCCTAAAGATATGAAGTGACTTACCCCAAAGTAAAAGATCTAGTTAGTAATAGAGCTGAGATTGAGATCCATGACTTCTAAAACCCAGAAACATGCTCTCTCCACTAAACCCTGTGATCATTCTAAGCAGTAAACGGTTTTCATGATCCTCCTTCTGTTTCCCTGGG
This sequence comes from Piliocolobus tephrosceles, assembly GCF_002776525.5. Classification (NCBI taxonomy): domain Eukaryota; kingdom Metazoa; phylum Chordata; class Mammalia; order Primates; family Cercopithecidae; genus Piliocolobus; species Piliocolobus tephrosceles. The sequence continues at coordinate 141,330,779 of NC_045438.1, read as the reverse complement.
AAGGGTCTCCATATTGACCACATTCTTAAGGCATTCAGAGAATTTCTCTCCAGCGTGAGGTTTTTATTGTTGTAAAAAAGAGTTTTGTCTAATGGTTTCCCCACACTCAGTATGTGTATTTGATTTCTCTTCATTATGAATTTTTTGGTGTTTTATAAGATATGTGCTCTGGCTAAAGGCTTTCCCACATTCATTACATTCATAGGGTTTCTCTTCAGTATGCATTTTCTGATGTTTTTTAAGGTCTGTCCTCTGCCTAAAGGCTTTGCCACATTTACTGCATTCATAAGGTTTTTCTACAATATGAATGACCTGATGTTGAATAAGACCAGAGCAGTAACTGAAGGCCTTTCTACATTCATTACATTTATAGGATTTTTCACTAGTATGAGTTTTCTGGTGATTTTTGAGGTGTGTACTCTGACTGAATGCTTTTCCACATTCAGTACATTTATAGGTATTTTCTCCAGTGTGATTTATCTGATGTTGAACAAGTGCTAACCAATCACTGAAGGCTTTTCCACAGTCAGTGCATTTATAGGGCTTCTTTCTGGTATGATTTCTCTTATGTTGAATTAGGGGTGAACAGAAACTGAAAGGTTTCCCACAGTCATTACATTCACAGGGCTTCTCTCCAGTGTGAGTTCTCTGAATACGTCCTGAGTGGTCACTAAAAGCTTTTCCACATTCATTACATTTGTAGGGTTTTTCTCCAGTATGAACCCTCATATGCTGTGTAAGGAATGAACTCTGGCTGAAAGTTTTGTCACATTCATTGCATTTATATGGTTTCTCTCCTGTATGACTTGTCCAATGTTGAGTAAGATATGTGCTTCTGCTGAAGGCTTTTCCACATTGCTTACATTCATAAGGCTTTTCTCCTGTATGTGTTCTTTGATGTCGAATAACAGCTGAATAGTTACCAAAGGCTTTCTCGCATTCATTACACTCATAGGGCTTTTATCCAGTGTGAGTTCTATGATGCTGAATAAGGGCTGAACAATCACTAAAGGCATTCCCACATTCATTGCATTTGCATGGTTTCTCTCCAGTGTGCATTCTCTGATGTTGAATGAGGTCCGAACAGTAACTGAAAGCTTTCCCACAGTCATGACATTCATAGGGTTTCTCTGCAGTATGGACAATGTGATGTTGAATAAGAGCTGAGTGATCATGGAAGGTTTTCTCACATTCATTACATTCATAGGGTTTTTCTCCTGTATGCATTCTTTGATGCTGAGTAAGATGTGCACTCTGACTAAAGGACCTACCACATTCATGGCATTCATAAGGTTTCTCTCCAGTATGGATTCTCTGATGTAGAGTAAGATGTGTGTTCTGATTAAAAGCCTTTCCACATTCAATACATTTACAGGGCTTCTCACCGGTGTGAATTCTTTGATGCTGAGTAAGGTATGTACTACGACTGAATGTCTTGCCACATTCAGTACACTCATAAGGTCTCTCTCCACTGTGAATTCTCTGATGTTGAATTAAGAACTGAGCAATAACTGAAGGCCTTCCCACACTTACTGCATTTGTAGGGCTCTTCTCCTATATGAGTTTTCTGAAGAGTTCTCAAGTGGGAACTCTGATTAAATCCCTTTCCACATTCAGTAGATTTATAGGGTCTCTCTCCACAATGAGTTTTTGGATGCTGAACAAGACACGGCCTCTGGAGGTTCTCCCATATTCACTATATTTACAAGGGTTTTTTTCCATCATACTTTCTTTGTATAATTAAATCTGAGTTTTGTTTGTGCGTCTTTCAACATGTACCATATTTATGACAATTCTCTTCTATAGGATCTCTCTGCTCTGTAACAAGTATTGATCTTATAGTAAAAATTCTCACAAATTCATTAGATTCTACATCTCTTTCTCTGGTAGGAATTTTTGTGCAGGTAGCTATCTCTTGCCCTAGATTATTCCCCGTGTTTAGCTGCTGATTCTTAAACTGGCCTCTAGATTTCCAGATTTCTTCTGGTATGGACTTTCTCTTCACAAGTTCTTCCATCTCTAATCCTTGAGATTAATCTTCTTTTGAAATGTCCTGCTGCTCTACTCTTGATGTCTTGGCCCCAGGTTCAAGCTTCCCATCTAAAAGACATAAAAATATGACTCTACTATGTGCCAAATGTTGGGAGAAAAGAAGCTGCTATAGTAGGAATGGAATAATGAAATTGCAGATACTGAGAACATAAAATACTGGGACTATAAATACTGGGACTATAAGATAGTAATCGAGGGAGAAGTGAGAAGGAAATTCTAGTGGTGTGAAAATGTCTGATACAGGGAATGAAGCAAACATTCTGTCAGGTGAGAAGAATGATTAGGGAAAAAACTAAATGGTGAATATTAGAAAAGAGAAACAATGATCAGGGATTAAGAAATGAAAACTGTTATCAGAGAGAAATGGTCTTTCAGAAATTATCCTATGAGAAAACTACTTACTTAGAATTGAAACTATTATCTTAAAAAATACTAACAGCTTTATATTTTCAATAAGCTTTTATATTAGATTTTTTAGTACTTGTACAAAGTAATATTTTTCGTTAATTATTCTTCGTCAAGTAAATGCTAATATTATTGCTTTACACTTAGTATAAAAAGAGCATAAACTCTAGGTTTAAGGACAAAGGAAAGAATGAAAAGGGGGAAATTTACTCTTTTGAAATGAAAAAATAATTATTAGGACTTTCTAATAACAAATCTACATCATTTTTCACTTTCAGTCATGGATAAAGAGGCAAGTAACATAAAGCATAGGGAAAAAAGGATAGCTCTTCTTTTTATACATCAGCATATTAAAAAGTGGTTCTTCAGTCTGGATTCATACTTCAGAGAGAGTTAATATACTAATATGATGACTGAAAATTGTTTGTAAGGTCATGATTTATAATGGGTTCCATTGCAGGATGACTGGGAAGGGACCTGGCTGATTTATTAGAGGATACCCAAATAGTGGCACCTACAGTTCTTTTATCTTAGGTTGGTTAATTTCCCCAGAATGGATCACTTTAACCTTCTACCTGAAACGGGGTAGGATGTAGAAATCAAGTAGAAGGAAAAATTGAGGTGAGAGTCTCTCCATTCAATATGTAGATTTTTACTAAACCACCTGTTTTCAATGTGTCCCCTAGATTCTGGCTTATATTACACATAAAAATTAATGATTTTATTAGCTGCACTCCTAATATCCAACACTCATTTCTCGTTTTAACTCTAATTTATTTATTATCACTCTGGTCTATAAAAAAAAAAGAAAAGCAAAAACAAAAATAATAACAACAAACAATACTTTATTATTGCTTCTCCTGTGCAAAAAGCCCTTTCTTCCTTCTTTTGCCCATCTAATTCTTGACACTACTTTGGAGTGCCACTCAAATGACACTAGTTCCATAACATTCCTTACTCTCCAGTTTCCCTGATTTCCTACAACTTACTATTTTAACTTCTAATTTTAGCACTTAATAGCAGTGCTGTACATTGTTTATCTATTTTCTCCTGTCTGCACATTGTTGTCTTCAGAGTTATCATTTCACGTCTTAGAAAAAAGGGAAAGAACTTTGTAAAGTTTTTGGTTTATAGCCAATATTAATTGAGTTCATGCTAGGCTGATTCACAATATCAACACATCAAATCTTTAAAGAAAACCACACCAAGCAGAGGCAATAGCAAGTGTGCAGGCACCATCATGACAGGGGGAATGGGGAGGAAGAGAGATTGAAAGAAGGCCACTGTGAATAGAGCAAAAAAGGTATACATGAAGAACAGGGGAAGAACTGAGACTGAAAATTAGAGGCCAGTCACATGAGGCTCACAGGCCATGCAAAAAGTGTGGCATTTTTATCCTGACAGCATTAGGAAGCCATTTAAGAGTCGTAAGCAAAAAGGTGACAAATTCAAATTTGAGAGCTGCAAAAGACACTTCCGGCAGTAGGTGGAATAAGTAGAAGTAGAACGGCCAAAATGGACATGGAAAAATATTTGTGTGGATGCTCCAAGAATCTAGGCAAGAAATGATGAGGACACGGATTAAAAATAAAGTGAGTAAAGACAGAAAGAAGTGATAGATTTAAAATATATTTAGGAAATAAATTTGACAAGGTTTGATGGCAAACTGAAAATGCAGATTAAGGGAAAGGGATTATCAAGGTGAATTTCTGGACTCTGGCTAGAGTGGCTAAATGGATGGAGTGCCACTGTGGATTTTGTTTGATTAATGCAGAAATAATTAAGAAAGTTCTGGATGAAGGGAAATCATACCAGATAGAAATTCTGATTCCCAAAAAGGAATACAGAGCATTTAGAAATAATTGGGCAAATTAAAATTTGTTTTTAAAAGTTTGCTTTTATCTCTTTTTTTTCTCTTTTTCTCTTTTGAGACAGGGTTTTCTCTGTCATCCTGGCTGGAGTGCAGTGGCACAATTGGCTCACTGCAACCTCTGACCCTGGGTTCAAGTGATCCTCCCACCTCAGCCACCCAAGTAGCTGGGAACACAGGCATGCACCACCAGGCCTAGGTATTTTTTTTTTTTTTAAGTTTTAGTAGAGACAGGGTTTCATCATGTTGGCTAGGCTGGTCTTGAATTCCTGAATTCAAGCCATCCACCTGCCTTGGTCTCCCAAAGTCCTAGGATTACAGATGTGAGCCACCACACCTGGCTGCTTTTGTCTTTATTTCTTTATAATATATATAACTATTTAAAGAAAAAAATAACATTTTCTTGAACAACTTATAACATATGTAGATGTAATACAAAGAACAACAAGCAGAACAAAAAGAACGAGGCATCATAATTGAACACATATCGTTGTAAGGCTTCCACATTTTTTGTGAAGTGACACATTAAATGTAGGAAGATTGTGAAGAAGTAACAATATATATTGTAATCCCTAGAGCAACTACTAAAAACATAGTTTAAAAGTCTGTAAGAAAATTCAAGATTTTTAAGAGAAAACCTTAAAATTCAGCCAGATGAAGATTAAAATTAATATAGCAAACTAAGTTTTCCACAGAAGTGTTAGGGATTGCCAAGATTATCGAGGGGGCATTGTGAGGTTGGAGATCAAAAACTTAATTGTTTTAAGTCATTCAACACTTATTCAACACAAGTTTAATGAGTACTATATGCTAAATACTCTAGGCACAGGTGATTTAACATGAAAGAGACTAAAAAACAAAACAAAAAGAAAAGAAAAACTCTGCCTACATAGAGCATACTCCATAGTAAGAAAGACAAACAATAGACTCGCTACATAAATACATTGTATATTATGTATTAGTCTGTTGCTGCATTGCTATAAAGAACTACCCGAGACCAGGTAATTTATAAAGAAAATAAGTTTAATTGACTCACCATTCCACAGGCTGCACAGGAAGCACACCTGGGGAGGCCTCAGGAAACTTACAATCATGATGGAAGGTGAAGGGGAAGCAGGCACGCCTTACATGGCTGGAGAAGGAGGAAAAGAGAGAGAGAGGGAAGGTGCCACACACTTTTAAACAACCAGATCTCGTGAGAACCCACTTATTATCAAAAGAACAGCAAGGGGGATGTCTGCCCCCATGATCCAGCACCTCCCATCAGGCCTCTCCTCCAACACTGGGGATTATAATTCAACATGAAAGTTGGCGGGGCAGGAACTCTATCCTCCCAGGAACAGCTGCAGCTGCCCAGCTGTGGCTGCAGACCTGGGCATCCCTGTGCTCTTGTGGGTCCTGGAAGCCCTGTCCCCGATAAGTTCCAAAGTGCCTGCTCCTGCTGCTTGGCATCTCCCTGGTCCTGGCATCCACTCTGATTTTACAGCAAAGTTGAGGCTGAACCTGGGCACAGTCACAACCTGACCAGGTGTGCACATGCTCAGAGCAGTGCTGACATGCCAGCCCCTGCCACCTTGCCCCCCTCTGGACTTTGAGCACTGGAAAGCATGGGAAGGAGGCTGAAGCCGGGTTGAGGGTGGCTCAGTGTGGGCCTTCAGGCCCAGCATGAACAGCCTGGGCACCATGGAGGACATGATTGATGGTGACAGGAGGCAGACAGGCTCCTGGGTGGAAAGGGGTGGGTCCCCAGTGAAGCCCCACTTTCTTTTTTTTTTTTTTTTTGAGATGGAGTCTCGCTCTGTCGCCCAAGCTGGAGTACAGTGGCCAGATCTCAGCTCACTGCAAGCTCCGCCTCCCGGGTTCAGGCCATTCTCCTGCCTCAGCCTCCCGAGTAGCTGGGACTACAGGCGCCCGCCACCTCGCCCGGCTAGTTTTTTGTATTTTTTAGTAGAGACAGGGTTTCACCGTGTTAGCCAGGATGGTCTCGATCTCCTGACCTTGTGATCCGCCCACCTCGGCCTCCCAAAGTGCTGGGATTACAGGCTTGAGCCACCGCGCCCGGCCAGAAGCCCCACTTTCAAGTCAGGGATGGCCTAAAGCATGGGGGCTGGTCTGTCAGTTCTGGGTGCAGTCCACAGCCTGGCAGGGAGTGAGAACTTTTGGTGCTTTTTCCAGCCACCTATGATCACCCATGGACCAATTGGCATGCACTTCCTCCCTTCTGAGCTCATATAAACCTTCAAACAGACATTGGGAGGACCTGCCTGCGGAAAGGAGCTACCCACTGCAGGTCTCCTCTCTGCTGACAGCTGGATACTCATTGAGACAACCTGTCTGTGGAAAGAAGCCACCCACTTTGGGTCTCCTGAGAGCTGTTCTGTCACTCAGTGAAGCTCCTCTCCCACTTCTTCACCCTCCAGTTGTCCAGATACCTCATTCTTCCTGAATACAGACCAAGCATGGGCCAAAAACTTGGGACCTGCCAAATGGAAGGACTGAAAAAGCTGCAACACAAACAGAGTTGAAACACGCCTCCCTGCTTGCCACGTTGTGGGCAATGAGAAGAAGAGCTGCAGCCCTTAAGTGAGCCTAAATCTAGAGGCTTCCTGAGCCAGTGCTATGACACCCTCTTTGAGGCTCTGTGGCTCCTGGCATCTCCAAGCTTCCAGAAGTCATTGCGTTCCCCTTGTCTAGACATGGGTGCCCACCGTGGAGGTACTTCCACTGCATGCGGTACATCTGTTCCAGCTGCAGCCTTGCACGGAGCTGCCTGCCCCACCGCAGCAGCCAGCATGTTTGGTTGTGCTCACTGGCCAGACCCCCTGCTCACTTGCCCACATACCCCTGGTTGTGTGGCTCACCCTTGGCAGGGGTGGGATCTGAGACAGTAGTGTGAGCTGAGCACAGCCTGCCAGGCTGAGTAGGTGGAACAAGCCCAGTGGTAAGACCAATACTCACTCAGGCAGAAGGAGCTGCCGACCACAGAGGTTTCTGGCTGGCAAAGCAATATCCCAAGGATCCCACGACATTTTCAACTTGCCTTATATGCCTTAACATAATCTATTTACAATGCTAACTCACCCCAATTAGTTTCCCACCCATGTCCTCTCCACAGCACACTGGTGGCTCTTCCAAAGTACTTTATTCCTCTTAGATATTCTAGATTCTCTTAACTGGAGTTACTTTCAATTCCTTTCTCTTTCATCCCCTAAATCTAAACTAAAACATTACTGTTCCTTGCCGAAACAAGCTGTGTCATGGCATTTTTTTTTCAAAAGTTTCTAATAATTCACAATCAACTCTATGACAAAGTCAAACCCTTAGTCCTATTTAGCACAGCAAATTTCACCCTTAACATTTTTAACATAAGGCTACTACCCATTGCCCCATAGAAAACACAGTCTCTTCTACCTCTAAGCCTTGTCTTATATTTTCTCCCCTTAAAATCCCTCAGTTCTCCTTTGACCAAATTGCAACTATATTTCAGTGCACACCAAAATCCCACCCCTTCATAAAATCCTCCAAATCACACTCTCCTTCTCTGAATTCCTATGGGATGTTTTCTCTTTACCACTTAAAATGGATGTGTGTGTTTCCTTGAATTCTTCCTTAATTCCTTGGTTAGAAAAGGCTGCTGAAGAACTGAATACCACAGACAATGCCTAATTGAGAACCTACCTGCTATGCTAGTTACTAAATGCTAGTTACTAAATGCTATGCTAGTTACCAGAAACAAACAAACAAACAAAAACAAAAACATTATGGGAAGGCAGGTAGCAATAGACAACCAATCTTTTAAAATTCATGATCAAAGAGAATAGGCCTTGCTTCCTAGAAAATAAAATATCTAGAATTCAAGTCACTGAATTGAAGTTTTTTGGGCCCCAAACCACCAGAATGAAAGTAGAAAATGTAAGATACTTCAGGAAATGAAAATATAACTCACCCTGAATCCAGCCATCAAGGGCCTAGCAGTCATTCTCTCTTCTTCTGGGTTCTTCTCTTGAAGAAGGGCAGAGTCTTGAGACAGTGGCTCTGAGGGAAGAGAGAGGAGCTATGAAGAAGTCAGCTTGTGTCTACAGCTACCACTTGATATTCTAGAACTACACTCTCCAATATGGTAGCCATTCCCCACATGCAGCTGTTTAAAATTAAATAAAAGACTTAATTATTCAATTGCAATAGTCACATTTCAGTGCTCAATAGCTAATGTGGTTAGTGGCTACTGCACTGAGCAATGCATACATCAAAAATATCCACAAAAGTTCCACTGCATAGCACTGGTCTAGATATCCACATATGTGTATGTTTTTGAAGTCATACCAACTGTATCTTCGGCTCCAGGAAGTAAAGGCAACCAGACATTCCTTGCCACCTCATGACTACAGAAAGGCCACAGGCATTGCATTCTTAATAGTTTGAATGTTTGTCTTCCCAAACTTCTTGTTGAAATTCAATTCCCAGTGTTGGAGGTGGGGCCTAATGGGAAGGTTTGGATCAAGGCAGCGAGCGAATCCCTCATGAACAGCTTGGTGCTATCCCCATAACAAGGAATGGATTCTCACTCTATTCGTTCCTGCAAGAGCTGATTTTTTTTGGTTTTTTTTTTTTTTTTTTTTTTGAGATGGAGTCTCGCTCTGTTGTCAGGTTAGAGTGCAGTAGCACAATCTTGGCTCACTACAACCTCCACCTCCTGGGATCAAGTGATTCTCCTGCCTCAGCCTCTCGAGTAGCTGGGACTACAGGTGCCCACCACCACTCCCCGCTAATTTTTGTATTTTTAGTAGAGACAGGTTTCACTATGTTGGCCAGGATAGTCTCAATCTCTTGACCTCATGATCTGTCCACCTTGGCCTCCCAAAGTGCTGGCATTACAGGCGTGAGTCACTGCGCCAGGCTAGGGCCAGTTGTTAAAAAGAGGCTGGTCCCTCTCCCCACTCTCTCTTTCTTCTTCTCTTGCCATGTAATCTCTGCACATGCCAGCTCTCTTTCACCCTCCACCATGGATGGAAGCAACTTGAAGCTGTCACCAGAAGTAGATGCTGGAGCCATTCTTTTTATATAATCTACAGAACTATGACCCAAATAAGCCTCTTTTCTTTCTAAATTAACCAACTTAGTTATTCCTTTACAGCAGTAGAAGCAGTCTAAGACACCATCCATGGTTTAAGTAGGTTCCAGATAACAAGAGCAGTTACCTAGACGCTACCATAGCATTTACTACCTGTTTTGAAATTATCTTTTGGAGTATCTTTTGCCATCCCCACCACTACACATGAATCAAGATTTTCCCATATTTATATTCCTAATAACAAAACTGTGCCTGGCATATATATGGTAAGTCTTGATATGTTTGGTGAAATGAATAGGCTAAAATTTGTGTCAAATTCACAATTTAGATTTTTAACATATTGAATTCTCACATTCATTCAGCTCTGTAATAAGGACTCTTATAGGCACTGGGGATGCAACAAGTATAAGACAGAATAATCTCCGATGAGTGGGGCAGCAAAAAAAAAAAAAAAAAAAACAAAGCAAAACGAAACCAAACTATACAAGCATATATAAACTCAAGTAGTGATGAACATATTCCCAAAAAAGTAGAATAAAAGGATAAACAAGGCCTTTATTTTAGATGACATGGCCAGGGAAAACTTTTCTGAGAAGGAAACATTTTTATTGGACTTGTGAAAAAAGAGTAAGCCATAAAGATATCTGTGGGCAGACTGAGAAAACAGCAAGTGCAAAGTCTGCAAACAAAATCTTGAGGTTGGAATATCCTTGTCATGATCTAAGAACAAGGAGGCCAGTGTAAGCTAATAGAGCGTAAAAATGAGGAATTTATCATTAAGTGTTATAAAATAATGCTGTTGCCCTTGGTGTTTCAAGTATATAGGAGAAATTGCTTGGCAAATCCTCTCAACATAAGGCATACTGCCCACATTATCAGAGGCAGTGTTGGTTAATGGAATAAACACTCCACTGGGATTGAAGAACCCTGGATTCTAATATCTGAATTAGTAAAATGCTGTACAGCATTAAGCAAGTCACTAACTTCCTTCACTCTTTGTTGGTAACAAAACAATAGGGATAAGAGTATCTATTCCTCTTGTTTTGTAGAACTTTGTAGGGAATAAGCAAGATACAAGATTTGAAAAAGACCCTCTGAATTTAAACATTTGAAAGAAGAGGTTTAGGACATTGCTTCTCAAACTATGGTCCGTAGAGCAGCAGCAACAGCATCACCTGGGAACTTGCCAGAAATGCAAATTAGTAGGCCCAACCCCAGACCTACTGAATCAGAAACTCTGGTGGTGAGTTTAGCGATGTGTTTAACAAATCCTCCAGGTGACTCTGATGAGAGTTAAGAAGCACGAGTTTATAAGAAAATGAAATTGTTAAAACCAGCTCCTGAAAGACCCAAGCAATGGAGAATGTCCTCTTGGAAGTTCAGAATGTTATTGCTTGCAGCTGCCATGAGCTAGTTATTTTATTTTTTATTTTTATTTATTTATTTTTTGAGACGGAGTCTCGCTCTGTCGCCCAGGATGGAGTGCAATGGCGCCATCTTCCGCTCACTGCAAGCTCTGCCTCCCGGGTTCACGCCATTCTCTTGCCTCAGCCTCCCCAGTAGCTGGGACTACAAGTGCCCACCACCACGTCTGGCTAATTTTTTTGTATGTATTTTTAGTAGAGACAGGGTTTCACCGTGTTAGCCAGGACGGTCTCGATCTCCTGAAATCGTGATCCGCCCGCCTTGGCCTCCCAAAGTGCTGGAATTACAGGCATGAGCCATCGCGCCGGGCCATAAGCTAGTTCTAGTTACTATATTGAATGTTTCATATAAACCAGAGGAACTCAGCAGACAGGACCTGGTCCTTACATTGAGTGGAGGAAAAACTACTGGCATTTAATTTGTAGGAGTCAGGGATCCCAGATGTCCTTCAGCACAGGACAATCCCAGATGATTTTTTAAACTTTTGCAGGACATTCAGATGGGTAAAAATTCTATTGATAATTATCGGAGCCTAGAACCTAACTCTTTTTTCACGTACAACCACAGAGTCTTTTTCATTTCTTCTTCTTTTTTTTCCAGTGCTAATATATGATGATCTTCTATAAGGACAACTATGGTCTAAATCAAGGTACTTTGTTCTGAATTTTACTGAGATTCGATCATTTTATCAGCCTGAGTTGCAGTGTGTTCTCTTTCATTTCTCCTTTACTGTTAGAGTTAGGGCATCATATAGCTTTAAAATATGTAGGTTAGGCTTATTGCCAAGTTAATGAATTTTTATTTCTGGATAGAAATGGGGGCATTACAAAATATTTGTTATACAAAGAGCCTGCTTGGTCTGAAAGAGTTGCAAACTATTGAGATATGTTGGGTCATTTAACCTCAAAACAATTTAACTATGAAAATTAAAACCCCCCAAAAGGTTAAATAACTTGTCCAAGGTTACCATAGAGCCAATAAGTTTCAAAGCCAGAATTCAAATTCAGACCTGTTTGGATTCAAAATCCAGACTCAAGAAAAATGTATGTTCACACAAAAACCTGTACATGAACATTTACAGCAGCATCATTCATAACTATTAAAATCTGGAAATGATACAAATGTCCTTCAAAAGGTGAGATTTTTTTTTTAAAAAACTGACACATCTATATACAATATTATTTAGCAATAACAATATTCAGCAAAAAATAAGAAAGTGACAATAATGTGGCCACCTTAAAGGCTTTATACTGAAGGACAGAAGCCAGTGTGAAAATGTTATACACCGTTTTATTCCACTTATATGGCACTCTGGAAAACACAAAACTATAGAGATGGAGAACAATCAGTGGCTGCCGGGGCTAAGGGTGGGGAAAGGGTGTAAATATAAAGGGGTAGCACAAGGAAGTTTCCTGGAGTGAATGAAACAGCTCTGTATCCTCTGGTGGTAGTAACCCGAATCTAAACATGTTCTAGAACAGTAGGCCTCCCCCATGCCAATTTTATTGTATGATAATTTTAAAATTAATTAACCAAACCAGGCTGTTTCCATTGTACTTTGATAGATGAAAGGCTGGCGTGGGGAAAGGGGTGCGTACATTTGAAGTGACCCAGAGAGGGATTTTGATCGTCTTCATACAGCCCCTACTACACAAGGGTGAAATTTCGCTTTCTTCTCAATTTCTCACACGAAAACTCGTGTGTGTGTGTTTTCCTCGGCCTTCACGTGAGGAAAGGGAAAGCTCTCTTTCCTCAAATCAGTTCCCAGAACACACTCGCTCTTCAGCTATTTCTTACTTCTCTTCAGGCAAAGTCGTAGCCTCCACCTTACCTGCTCCAGCCACTGTGACATCACGCAGGTTCCGTTCCTTGCACTACCACTGGTTGTATTTCCTTAGTGACCCTCGGTCTCTTCTGGGAGAGTCCCTGGTCCCAGTCAGCGGGAGCGGCTTCTCCAGTCTGTGGCTCTCCGGGAGTTCGCCTCGTCCCTCCGTCTCAGGCAACCAGCTATTTCTGACCTCTGGAGGCCCGGCTGAGCCCGGAATTTTATAACCAGCGCCCGCTGGCCGTCGTCACCCTCTGAATAATTCCTCGCAAAACTCCCGGGGACCCTTCTTAGTGTCAGTTGCCACAGTCGCCGCCGCTCCTGCGCCTAGAAACCTTCCACGACCCTCAACCCCACACGGCCCAGAGCTGGCTCGGGTTCCCGCAGGATACACTGCACGCCCAGTGGCCTGGAGAGCGCGTCCCGGGCTCCCCTGTGCCTTTTGGAATAAGCGACAAGCGTAGGCATAAAAGTGAGCCTCCACTCCCACCTCTCCAGTGCTCCCCACCCGCTCCTTCTGGCTGCTTTCTTCTGAAAGAGCAAGGCACCCCTGGAAGTTTCAGGCTCCTCCACAGGCGAGTGCCGACCCACCTGTCAGGTAAGAGGTGCAACTGACACTCAGCACGCGGAGGAGCGCGCTGACAAAGTGTTTACCTGTCCGAATGAAGTACCTTGCCTGTTTGTGGGCCGGCTGGCTCTTGCACGCAGAATACATTTCCCAGTGCTGTCTGCGGCTGGAGAGATTTAGGGTTTGGGGCGTGGCTAGCACAGGCCTGAGATCCTAATTGGGAGGTGTAGGGATGGCGGCTGGAGAGTCTGATCTATGTGACACTTCCACTGTGACTAGGGTATAACTTGAATAATTTGTATGCAGTAAAGTTCCTCTGCATTACATCATTGGCAGCTCTCTAGTAAGCAAAGGACAAAAACAGGTTCTCATTATCTCTTTTTATAACACACAAACATTAAACCACTAATTAAAAATCACAGGGCCCCAGAAAAATCAGACACATTTATTTTACAATAAAAATAGCTAATTAAGCACACACTGTATGTCAGGCTCTTTTCTAAGTACTTTACATGTTTTATCGCATTTGAGAAGGCAAAAATCAGCCCTGCTATTAACCAGACTCAATGACACTGACAGGCTGCTGCAAAGTTAACGTCAAGCAATATTTCTACCAAAATGATACTGTAGCAGCTGTAAAGTGTCATAATTGTTAAAGGTGGAGGGAGTCCAGGTTCTCCGCGTCTTGAATAAAGAATTGAACAAATCGCACAAACAAAGCAAGGAAGAGACAAAGGGATTTATTGAAAGTGAAAGTACACTCCACAGGGTACCAAGCATAGGAACTCAAAGACACCGGTACAGAAGTTTTGGGAGTTTAAATACCCCCTGGAGGATTCAATTGGTTACTTCGGTAAGCCCTATGTAAATGGAGAGGATGAAGTAAAGTTACAAAGTCATTTATGGTGTAAGCCATATGGAGAGGATATTTCCTGTTATACCTGAAGTGTGAACCAGCTGTATGTTCCCTGCCTCCAGGCCCTATTTTCCTGCCTCAATAATCACTCTTTTCAAATGTTTATTGTTTCCTTACCAATGGCATGCCCACCTTTGTCTTGCTACTCTCACTAAAAAAAGATAATCTTGTTTGCTGAAATCATGAGATTGTCAAGAATTTTGCTATTTGAAATGAATGAATGATTATTAACACATTACAGATGAGTAAATAGTCACAGAGAGGTTAAGTAACTCACCCAAGGTCATTCACTTGATTTAACTACAGGAGCACATATTCTTAATTGCTGTAGAAACAGGCCCAAGATGTTATTAAAGTTTCACAACTAGCAAATGGCAAAACTAGGATTAGAATTCCTTTCTATTCCCGGTTCAGTCTTTTCCCTATACTATCTCACTGTGGTATTTTTTGGATTGGGGCATATGTGTGTATGTGCTCTCTAGCTCCTCTGCCTGATCTTGTATACATCTCTGTATTACAAATGACAACATCTCTGGGATCCAGTCTCTTCATACTTAAAATAGAAACTAAATCAGTTTCCATCCATTGATAAGGTGTAATGGCGAGGGCTTGAGGCTGAGGCAGGAGAATCGCTCAAACCCGGGAGGTGGAGGTTGCAGTGAGCCAAGATGGTGCCACTGCACTCCAGCCTGGGCGGCAGAGCAAGACTCTGGGTAGGAAGGAAGGAAGGGAGGAAGAGAGGAAGGGAGGAAGGGAGGAAGGGAGGGAGGGAGGGAGGGAGGGAGGAAGGGAGGGAAGGAGGGAGGGAGAAAGGAAGGACACATTCTTGTGAAGTTTGTAAAACTAGGTATTTAGGTGCCTCCTGCTGTCCCTTGATATTATTCCTAAGTATTATTCCTAAGTGGCTCCTTCCACCCATTGTTATGAAGATTAAATGAGTTAATAATGTAATATAATGGTTCTGAGAACACAACCTGGCAAGTGACACAACGAGGATCTAAAGGGAATTGTGAACAACTGAGTCAGATGGAACTGAGAATTAAGTATCTAGAACCTCAGTGCTCCAAAATGAAAAACTGCCATGAGGATTCAAATAAAGCAGGATTGGAAAAATATGAACAATTCAATCTGGAAAATTAAAAATTAGAAAATCACTGTCAAATAAATTAGGCAAGATTAATGAAAGACTAGCAGAAAGCAGAAAGCTCCTGTAGTGTCTGTAGAAACAACAGAGGAGACAATTAACCAGAACTCCCACCACAAGGCAAATTTGATGCAACTTGGTGTTGTCAGTCTCATTAGCCATTTAGTGCTGTGAAAGGAAAATATCTCAGGCCCCCAGTATCACTAAGGAAAACTCAAGCTGGAAACTGCTTAGGGCAAACCTGCCTCCCATTCTATTCAAAGTCACCCCTCTGCTCACTGAGATAGATGCATATCTAATTTGCCTCCTTTGGAAAGGCTAATTAGAAACTCAAAAAATGTTACTATTTATGTAACACTTATCTGTGACCTGGAAGCTTCCTTCCAGCTTCAAGTCTTCCTGACTTTGCTTCAAGTTGTCTTGCCTTTCCAGATGGAGCCAATGTACTTCTTACATATATTCATTGATGTCTCATGTCTCCCTAAAATGTATAAAATCAAGCTGTGCCCTGACCATCTTGGGCACATGTCGTCAGGACTTCCTGAGACTGTGTCACTGGCACGTCTTCAACCTTGGAAAAAAATCTTTCTAAATTAACTGAGACCTGTCTCAGATTTTTTGGGTTCACAGTGTTTAATCTTAGTCCAAGAAGAAATTCAGTGGTTCCTGTTTAAAGTTCACAACCTTCAATGATGCAGCAAGAGATAGAAAAATATATATACACATATGTGTGTGTATAACGTGTATATGTATATTTGTGTGTGTATTTACATATAGAGAGAAAAATAAATGCTGCTGAATTTGGATCTGGATCCTATAGATTTACAAACTTCACAAGAATGTGTACGTGTTTTAAAAAAAAAATTGCATGATCTGAATAAGAAATTATATAAATTTATTGAATGGTCTATTTACATAACTTGTTTCCAAATATTTTAATTGATGTAGAACTTTAAAGTATACAGGTGGGTTTTAACGAATATATGTGCCTGAGTAAAAACCACCCCTAGTCATCATATAGAACTTTCTTTCTTCCCATAAAATTCCCTGGCACCCCTTTGTAGTCAGTATTCCTGTATATAACATTTTAGTGATTTCCCATTAAGTATATCAAATAAGAACATTTTTATTAAAAATATATTTGAAGCTGTGCATGGTGGCATGTGCCTATGGTCCCAGCTATTTGGAAGGATCTCTTTAGCCTATGAGTTTGAAGCTGTAGTGAACTATAACTGTGCCACTGTACTCTAGCCTGGGTGACAGAGCATGACTCTGTCTCTAAAAAAAAAAAAAAAAAAAGTGTATATTCCTCTCTCTATATATATATGAATCATAGATTCCACAATGAAAATTTATGTTGTACTTTATTTGAATCCTTGCTGTTGGTATTTGTAACTAACAACTGATTTTGCAAATGAAAACCAGCATTACTGAGCTTTACATACTCAAACTGCTTCACATGCCAGTTGTTACAGCTGTGCTAAAACTATAAGGTCATTAACCCAACAACAGATGAATTGAAGTTAATTGAAATTTTATTTGTATTTGAAGTTAATTGAAATTTTATTTGTATTTTCCATTTATTGTCACTGTATACTGACCTAAAGAAGTAGAGACAAATAATTTTAGTATATTGTTGCTATGTCTGTTAGTTTGGTGGTATTACAAATTGCAGTGCCATACAATTTGGAGTATACTTTATTAGAGTTGAACTTATACTGATTAATAGTCACCTAAAACTAAATAGAAATTAATTTAAAGGGAAGAGCAAAGTATTTGTTGTGATGGGAAAGCAGAATAAATCAAGTTTTCCAGTTCCATCATATTTAGGTCATTTCTTTTCCTCCTATGTTATAGGTGATTTGTTTTTCTAAGACCTGCCAAGTGGGCACAAAAGAACCAGTGGGTAGGCAAGTGTAGGAGCAAAACTGCACGTTTATTTTTGGTCACCTAAGGTGTGGGGGAGAAGTCTGTCGGCCTCCGGCGAAGGAGGCCGGCAGAGTCCCCCGGTGGGGCTCTCGGACGGACTTCCCACAGTCCCGACATCCCGACAGGAGTGGGGCTGTGAGAAGGCCGCGTGGCTCACTGGCCGAGAGTGGCTTTTCTAGGAGTGGGAGGGCAATAGGCGGGGCACGGGCGTGTCGGGGGGCGTTCCGCAGGTGCGACCAGGTAAATCTTGGTCTCTTCGGATTGACGTCACCTGGTGCATGCCCAGTTGGTCTGCACCTTCCCGGGCGCTGGCTGCATTTTCGCGCGCGGGAAGAGTTGGTGGTGAAGAAGAACCCGGAAGTGCACCATCTTGCCTCTGTTCGTCCAAACAGTCCAACCTTTTATTGATAATAGTGATAAAGGGGCGCCGTGGTCTGTCTGGCTACTTACTGCTGTTAAGGGGCGTCGTTAAGGTCGGGGCCCATGGTTGGTATTTGGACGCACGGATGAAAAATAAAATAAGGCACAGTATTAGTATAGGAATGAGGAATGGAAGCATTTGTTGGAATATGGGCAAAACCCTGAAGGAAGGTCCTGGCAAGGTTGGGGAGTATGAGATAGTTAAGAAAATTTAGTAAGTTTGAGGCGAGTGGGGGAAAGCCAAACTGATTTCCACTGATTGCTTTCGGTAGGGGCCCTTTTTAGTTGGGAATGAGGAATGAGTGCGTAAAGTAGTTGTTAGCCAGGCAGCAATTAAGGAGTGGAGTTTTGTGTGGAGTGGATGTCTTTCCCCTTACTCCTACTACAGAGATATTGGATGGAAGGCTAGGTCCAGAGAAGGATGGCAAAACAGAATAGGTAGCCTCGCTGTTGATTAAAAAATTAATTGTCTTACCCGCTACCAGGAGAGTTACCCACAGCTCGGCGAGGGTGACGGGGGTCCCCGAGTCTCGGCACCTTCAGTTGTCATCGTCCAGATGTAGGAGCTGGAAGGAGCTCCCAGGATCCTGGGAAAGGGGGTCACATGGAGGCATGGCACCTGTTCTCAGGGTGGGGCAATCATACTTCCAGTTTCCTCCCTGCTGGCAAGCAGGGCAGGAGGTTGCTGGTGGACGAGGGTTAGGACATTCACTGGCCTAATGTCCTGATGCCTTGCACTTATAGCAAGGCTGCATTGGGGCTCGGGGACCTTGTGGACACCTGTTGGCATAGTGTCCTGCCTTGCCGCACTTATAGCAGGCAGGCTCCTTTTGTAGCTTTGGAGTCTGTGGGGTGTGTGCTCTCTGGTCTGGGGTTACGACTGGGCTGTAAAGCCGCTGCTAGGAGCTGTAACTCAGCCATCTCCTCTCTGGAGCTATAGACCTTAAAGGCTAATTTAACTAGGTCTTGTATTGGTGTCTAAGGACCATCCTCTACCTTTTGAAGTTTTTTACGAATATCAGGAGCTGATTGAGAAATGAAATAAGACGCCAAAATGGTGGCCCCTGTCGGGGAGGCCGGATCTAACTGGTTATATTGGGTTAGAACCTCAGTCAGTTTAGGGTAGAGGTTAGGATAACCTGGAGGTCATGCCAAGTTAAGTCATAGGCCTGACAAAGGTGTCTAAATTCCTTTATGTATATGGTAGGATTAGCTGAGAAATCACCTAAACGCTTCTCAATTTTGGAAAGATTGGCCAATGAAAAAGGGACATGTACTCTGACTACCCCCTCCGCCCCAGCCACTTCTCGCAAAGGTGCTAACACTGTAGGAGGGTGTGGGCAGAGATAGGGGACTCAAGACAGCCAGTTGAGGGCCCCGAAGGAGGCACCGGACTGAGTGGATTACTAGTAGATAAGGAGGAGGAAGGAGGAGTCTGGATGGGGGGAGGAGGAGGAGTCTGGGCAGGAAGGGGGGGTGGGGAGAGCGGGGAGAGAAGGAGTATAGGGACGAGAGCCTAAGGCCCAAAAGCCTTGTATGTAATTAATTTCAGACCACTTGCCTAGCCGCTGGCAGAAATTGCTGAGGTCGATCACGCCACAGTGGAAAGGAAAATTAACCGCTTCCTCCTAAGGTCTTGTTCAAGCTGTAAGGTTTTTAAATTGGCTAGGAGGCACCCTAAGGGGGTGCTCTTTGGAAATTTGGACTGGGGGGTTTCCCATTTGTCTCCTCTTTACTTACACAATGGACACAATGGAAATGGAAGTGGATCTCTGCCTGGCTTCAAAGCGTCCTTTGGAACCAGCAGAGACAGACTGGAGGCTCATGGAGCCAAAGTGGAGATTACCTTCAGGCGGACGTCTCCGTCCTGAATGGGTCTCCCGAGCCACATGGTGGCTCCCGAACCACTTGGTGGCTCAAAATGGACCTCGGACCTGTGCAGGATTTTGGCCGAGGGAGGTAAAGAGGAGACAAAGGCACTTACCCCAGAGAGGCCGTGAGAGTGAGCGAAGCAGGTCTCAGGTCCTGGTCTGTCCGCGGTGTGGAACGAGGAGGAGGAGGCTCCCCGGACCCTGGGGGCCCTGAGGAGGGGTCTCCTCCCGGGTTTCGGCACCAACTGATTTGTTTTTCTAAGACCTGCCGAGTGGGCACAAAAGAACCAGCGGGTAGGCAAGTGTAGGAGCAAAACTGCACGTTTATTTTTGGTCACCTAAGGTGTGGGGGAGAAGTCTGTTGGCCTCCGGCGAAGGAGGCCGGCAGAGTCCCCTGGTGGGGCTCTCGGACGGACTTCCCACAGTCCCGACATCCTGACAGGAGTGGGGCTGTGAGAAGGCCGCGTGGCTCACTGGCCGAGAGTGGCTTTTGTAGGAGTGGGAGGGCAATAGGCAGGGCACGGGCATGTCGGGGGGCATTCCGCAGGTGCGACCAGGTAAATCTTGGTCTCTTCGGATTGACGTCACCTGGCGCATGCCCAGTTGGTCTGCACCTTCCTGGGCGCTGGCTGCATTTTCGCGCGCAGGAAGAGTTGGTGGTGAAGAAGAACCCGGAAGTGCACCATCTTGCCTCCGTTCGTCCAAACAATAGGTATCTCAAGGAAACTGATTTATCCTTATCTTACCTTTCAATCTAAAGCCCAATCTCTTAAACTGACATAATCTCACTTAATGTGAATAACTAGCATTAAAAACTCCAGGAGAACCCAGTCATCAGGGAACCCCCCCATACTTTTGTGAGTTTTACCTCCAGGAATTCAGCAAAGTTCTCACAGTGAATATCAGAGAAAATTCCTCTCGTGCTTCTAGTAGAGAAAATTTTAATAAAAGGAACCATTTTGAAATATGCCACAGCATTCTGTACTTCTTAACAAAGTCAGCCTTAAAAAAAAAAAAAAAAAAAAAAAACTATTTAACCAGAGCCTAACCTGCTGGGCTTTTATCAGGGCCTAATAGACTTTGGGAAACAGAAATACCCAACTCCAGTCATCTCTAGCCTCCCACATGGAAGAAGGGAAATACCCAACTCTAGCCCACTCTAGTCATCCTGTCCCATCAAAGGGAGGTAGGGGAAACTGAGAAAGGTGTGAGGTTTCCAATCCAGAGATCTAGACTGACCAAAAGACTGAGACCTACTCAAAGAACTATAAATGCTTCCCCTTCCCCTATACCTTGATACCACATTTCTAAAGGCCTAGGGATGGTTGCTTGAGCCCAGGAGTTCAAGACCAGTCTGGGCAACATAGTTAAGATCTTGTCTATACAGAAAAACTAATCAGGCATGGTGGTATGTGACTGTAGTCCTAGCTACTTAGGAGGCTGATGTGGGACGATTGCTTGACCCAGGAGGTGGAGGGTGCAGTGAGTCATGACCATGCCACTGCACTGCAGCCTAGGTGACAGAGCAAAACTCTGTCTCAAAAAATGTTTTAGGCTGGGTGTGGTGGCTCACACCTGTAGTCCCATCACTTTAGGAGGCCAAGACAGGCGGATCACCTGAGGTCAGTGAGACCAGCCTGGCCAACATGGTGAAACCTTGTCTCTACTAAAAATACAAAAATTAGCTGGGCCATGGTGGCATGCACCTGTAATCCCAACTACTCAGGAGGCTCAGGTAGAATTGCTTGAATCCAGAAGGCGGAGGTTGCAGTGAGCCGAGATTGGGCCACTACATCCTGGGTGACAGAGCAAGACTCCATCTCAAAAAAAAAAAAAAAAAAAGGCAGATCACCTGACATCAGGAGTTCAAGAGCAGCCTGGCCAACATGGTGAAACCCCGTCTCTACTAAAAATACCAAAAATTAGCCAGGCATAGTGATGGGCGCCAGTAATCCCAGCTACTCAGGAGACAGATTTATCATTATAGGAGGCTGAGACAGGAGAATTGTTTGAACTCGGGAGGCGGAGGTTGCAGTGAGCTGAGACTGCACCATGGCACTCCAGCCTGGGCAACAAGAGGGAAATTCTGTCTCAAAAAAAAAAAAAAAAAAAAAAAAAAAAAAAAAAAAAAAAAAAAAAAAGCAAAA
This sequence comes from Piliocolobus tephrosceles, assembly GCF_002776525.5. Taxonomy (NCBI): domain Eukaryota; kingdom Metazoa; phylum Chordata; class Mammalia; order Primates; family Cercopithecidae; genus Piliocolobus; species Piliocolobus tephrosceles. The sequence goes on along the minus strand of NC_045438.1, from coordinate 141,309,136 downwards.
CTAAATGGCCTATTTGCAGCAGTTCTTTTACTCAGCACAGCATTTGCAGATATCAAGAAAATACAAGGCGTGTGAAAAAGGTAAAACATAAAACAAAACAAAAACAAATACACACAGACAGTTTAAAGAGGAAGAGCAAGCATCAGAACCAGACTCACATATGGTAAGGATGTTAGAATTCTCATACCAGAAATTTGAAACAACCATGATTAAGAAGATTAAGATGTTAAAGTCTCTGATGGATAAAGTAGATACCATACAAGAATAGATAGGTAATGAAAGCATAGAGATATAAATTCTAAGAAGCAGAAAGAAATGCTAGAGATCAAAAGCACTGTAACAGAAATGAAAATGATTTTGATGGCCTTACTGGTAGACCAGACATAGCAGAAAAAAAGAATCTCTGATCTTGATGTTTATCCTAATAGAAAGCATCAAAATTGAAAAGCAGGCTGAACACAGTGCTCACACTTGTAATCCCAGCACTTTGGGAGGCCAAGGTGGGCAGATCACTTGGGGTCAGGAGGTTAAGACTGGCCTGGCCAACATAGTAAAACCCCATCTCTACCAAAAATACAAACATTAGCTGGGAGTGGTGGCGCATGCCTGTAGTCCTAGCTACTCAGGAGGCTGAGACTGGAGAATGGCTTGAACACAGGAAGCAGAAGTTGCAGTGAGCTGATACTGTGCCACTGTACTCCAGACTGGGCAACAGAGTCAGACCCTGTCTCAAAAAAAAAAAAAAAAAAAATCAAACACAAAACTGAAAAGCAAAGAGAACAAATTCTGAAAAAAACAGAATATTTAAGGACCGGGACAACTACAAAAAGGTATAACATATGTATGATAGGAATACCAAAAAAAGAAGAAAGACACCGAGAGAGAGAGACACAAAGACAGGGGGTGGGGAAGGAAGGAATAAAGAAAGAGAAAAAAATATTTGAAACAATAATGACTGAGAATTCTCCCAAATTGATGTCAGATATCAAACCACAGATCAAAGTGGCTTAGAGAACACTGAGCAAAATAAATGCCTTAAAAAACTACACCTAGTGGCTTGGTCAGTTTGAGTCACTATAACAAATTATCATAGACAAGGTGATGATAATTTGTTATCAACAAAAGAAATTTATTTCTTACACCTCTGGGTTCTGAAAATCTGAGATCAGGGTGACAACATAATTGGATTTGGGTGAAGGCCCTCTTCTGGGTTGCAGACTACCAAGCTCTTGTATCTTCACACAGTGGAGAGCAGAGAAAGGAAATAAGCTCTCTCATGACTCTTATAAGGGCACTAATCCTATTAATGAGGGCCCCACCCACATGGCCTCATCTAATCTATGTTACTTCCTAAAGGCCCCATCTCTCAATAATACCACATTGAGGGGTAGGGTTTCAACTTATAAATTTTGGGGAGACACAAACATTTAGTCCAGAACACCTAGGGATAATATTTTTAAGCTACAGAAAATCAAAATTAAAGAAAAATCCTGGAAGAAGCCATAGAGGGGAAAAAACAGCTTATATATAGAGGAGTAAGGATAAGATTTACATTTGACTTCTCAGAAACCATGCAAGGAAGAAGAGAGTGGAGTGAAATATTTAAGTGTTTACAGATTAAAAACCACCTATTCTGTACTCTGAAAAAATTATCCTTCGAAACTTGAGAAAAAATAAAGACTTTCTCAGAGAAACAAAAGTTGAAGGAATTTGTTGCCAGTAGACCTGTCTTGCATGAAATGTTAATATAATTTCTTTAGGGAGAAGGACAATAACAGAAGCTAGAAACTTGGAAATACATATATATGTATATAACATGGGCCAGGTGTGGTGGCTCAAGCCTGTAATCCCAGCACTTTGGGAGGCAGAGGTGGGCAGATTACTTGAGGCTAGCAGTTCAATCCCAGCCTGGCCAACATGGTGAAACCTTGTCTCTACTAAAAATACAAAAATTAGCCTGGTTTGTTGGTGCATGCCTGTTATCCCAGTTACTCAGGAGGCTGAGGCACAAGAATTGCTTGAACCTAGGAAGCGAAGGTTGCAGTAAGCCAAAATCACACCACCGCACTCAAGCCTGGGCGACAGAGTGAGACTCTATCTCAAAAAAAAAAAAAAAAAAAAAGATAATGAATAAGTAAAGGTAAAATAAAAACATTTTTCTTATTCTTAGTTGACGTAGTACAGCCAATTTTTAATTGACCTAAAAGTTTGTTCAAAATAATAACAACAATGTATTTATTCAATGATATATTATGTATATTCAATTACATATACACACACTCTTATGTATACTTCTGTATATGCAAAATGAGTGACAGCAATGAACCAAGGAACAGAAAGAAGAAATTAGAATTATTTTGTTATTGGCCAGGCGCTGTGGCTCATGCCTGTAATCCCAGCACTTTGGGAGGCCAAGGCAGGCAGATCACCTGAGGTCAGGAGTTCAAGACCAGCCTGGCCAACATGGTGAAACCCCATCTCTACTAAAAGTACAAAAATTAGCTGGGTATTGGGAGAACCCCACCTCTGATATTCAACGCGGGTCCTTTTCTATTTTCCCTAAGTGACGGCTGGTCTGAGAAATAAAGGGAAAGAGTACAAAAGAGAAAAATTATAAAGCTGGGTGTCTGGGGGAGATATCACATTTCTGCAGGTTCCATGATGCTCCCTGAGCCGTAAAATCAGCAAGTTTTTATTAGCAATTTTCAAAAGGGGAGGGAGTATACGAATAGGGTGTGGGTCACAGAGATCACATGCTTCACAAGGTAATAAAATATCACAAAGCAAATGGAGGCAGGGCGAGATCACAGGACTACAGGACGGGGCAAAATTAAAATTGCTAATGAAGTTTCAGGCACACATTGTCATTGATAACATCTTATCAGGAGACAGGGTTTGAGAGCAGACAACCCGTATGACCAAAATTTATTAGGCGGGAATTTCGTCGTCCTCATGTCTGGGAGTGCTACGGGAGACGGGGGCTTATTTCATCCCTTTGTCTATGACGGTAAAAGACAGCTGTTCCCAAAGTGGCCATTTTAGAGGCCTCCCCTCAGGGACGCATTCTCTTTCTCAGGGATGTTCCTTGCTGAGAAAAAGAATTCAGTGATATTTCTCCTATTTGCTTTTGAAAGAAGAGAAATATGGCTCTGTTCCACCCGGCTCACTGGCAGTCAGAGTTTAAAGTTATCTCCCTTGTTCCCTGAACATTGCTGTCATTTTGTCCTTTTTTCAAGGTGCCCAGATTTCATATTGTTCAAACACACATGCTCTACAAACAATTTGTGCAGTTAACACAATCATCACAGCATGCTGAGGCGACATACGTCTTCCTCAGCTTATGAAGATAACAGGATTAAGAGATTAAAGACAGCCATAGGAAATCACAAGGGCATTGACTGGAGAAGTGATAAGTGTCCATGAAATCTTTACAATTTATGTTCAGAGATTGCAGTAAAGACGGGCGTAATAAATTATAAAAGTATTAATTTGGGGAACTAATAAATGTCCATGAAACTTTCACAATTTATATTCTTCTGCCATGGCTTCAGCTGATCCCTCCGTTTGGGGTCCCTGACTTCCCACAACAGCCGGGCATGGTGGTGGGCACCTGTAATCCCAGCTACTTAGGGGGCTGAGGCAGGAGAAGCCTGAACATGGGAAGTGGAAGTTGCAGTGAGCCAAGATCATGTCACTGCACTCCAGGTTGGGCAACAAGAGTGAGATTCCATTTCAAAAAAAAAAAAAAAAAAAAAAGAATTTTTTTTATTATAAGGTACTTGCCATACTACCCATGAAGCTTTATAGTGTTATTTGAGAGTGGACTCAGATTAGTTGTAAATATATATTGCAAACTCTAAATTAACCACTTAGAAAAAAGAAGTATACCTAATATGCTAATAAAGAAAAAAAAGAAAATCATATAAAGAGTTCAATTAAAACAAAAAAGTCAGAAAAAAAGTGGTAGACAAAAATAAGAACAAAGGCAACAAATAGAAAACGGTTAACAAGCATAGAGGATATTAATCCAACTATATCAATAATACTTTCAACATCAGTGGTCTAAATGCACCATTATAAGGCAGAGATTGTGAAGAAATAATATATGTTGCCTATAGGAAACTCACTTTAAAGATAAAGACATATATAGATTAAAAGTAAATCAATAAAGTTATACCATACTAACACTAATCAAAAGAGAGCAGAAGTAGCTATATTAATTTCAGACAGAGCAGACTTCGAAGCAAGGAGAGCTATGAGGAATAAAAAGGGGAATTATGTAATGAGAAAGGGGTTAATTCTCTAAGAAGATATAATCCTTAATGTGTATGCACCTAAAAACAGACTTTCAAAATATATGAGGCAAAAACTGATAGAACTTCAAGAAGGAAGAGATGAATCTACTGTCACAGAAATCTCAAATATTCTTTATCAGAAATGTGCAGATCCAGGAAGCAGAAAATCAGTAAGGATATAGTTGAAATCAACAACATCATCAATCAACTGGATATAATGGCCATCTTAGACTTCATCCAAGAACAGCAGAATACTCTTTCTTCTCAAACTCACATGGAACATTAATCAATATAGACCATGTTCTGGGCTGTAAAACATACCTTAATAAATTTAAAAGAATAGAAACTATACAGTGACTTATCTCAGATGACAATAGATTTAACTAGAAATCAATAACAGAAAGCTCATTGGAAAATCTCCCAAATACTTGGAGATTAAGCAATACACTTCCAAATAATACATGGGTCAAAGAAAAAATGCCAAGAGCAATTAAAAGATATTTGAACTACATGAAAATGAAAACACAACTTAGCAAAATTTATGGAATGCTGTGAAAGCAATGCTTAGGGGGAATTTATGGCAATGAGTATACACATATTAGAAATAGCATAAAAATACCTAGGAATAAATTTAACCAAGGAAGTGAAAGATCTGTACACTGAATACTGCAAGACATTACTTAAAGAAATTAAAGAAGACCTAAATAATTGGAAAGACATCCCATGTTCATAGGTTGGAAGGCTAACTATTGATAAGATGATAATACTATTTGATATATAGATTCAATGTATTGCTTATAAAAATTTCAACCTTTGTTTGCAGAAATAGAAAATCCCATCCTAAAATTCATATGGAAAATCAAATTACCCTGAATAACCAATGAAAACCTTGAAGAAAGAATAAAGTTTAAAGACACACACTTCATAATTTCAAAACTTTACACAAGCCTACAGTAACCTAAAGAGTGTGGTGCTTGAGAATAGGTATATAGACCCATAAAACAGAAAAGAGAGCCCAGAAATAAACCTCGCATATATGGTTGATGGATTTTCAACAAGTGCCAAGACCATTCAATGGGAAGTGGACAGTGTTTCCAACAAATGGTGCTGGAAAAACTGGATATCCAAATGCAAAACAATAAAGTTGTAGTATTTACACCATCTACAAAAATTAACCCAAAATGGATCAAGGACTTAAATTTAAGAAGTAAAACTATAAATCTCTTAGCAGAAAACATAAAAATCTTTATTAGAGAAAGTAATTTTCAAGTATGGCACAGGTGATAAAAATAAATTGAGCTTGATCAAAATCAAAAAGTTTTATGCATCAAAGGACACTATCAAAAGAGAGAAAAACTTCACAGAATGGGAGAAAATATTTGCAAATCATATATCTGAAGAAGAATTCATATCTGGAATATATAAAAACTTATGCAACACAACAAAACCTACTTCAAAATAGGCAAAGGATTTGAACAGACATTTCTCCAAAAGAGACATACAAATAAGCACATGACAAGATGCTCAACATCACTAGCCATTAGGGAAATGTAAATCAAAGCCACAATGAGATAAAGCTTCATACCAATTAGGATGACTATAATACAACAACTACAACAAAACGGAAGTTAACAAGTGTTGGCAAAGATGTGGAGAAACTAGAACCCTCCTGCACTGCCGATGGGAATGTAAAACGATGCAGTCGTTATGGAAAACAGTTTGATGGTTCCTCAAAAAAGCTGATCACAGAATTACCATATGATTTAGCAATTCAACGCCTAGGTGTATATCCAAAGAATTGAAAACAGTGACTCAGATACTTGTACACCAATGTTCATAGCAGCATTATTCACAATGGCCAAAAGGCGGGAACCACCCAAGTGTTCAACAAGAGATGAATGAATAAACAAAATATTATGTATGTATAGTTATACACTGTTTATGTATAAACACACACATATACACAATGGAATATTATTTAGCCATTAAAAGGCATGAAGGATACATGCTGCAATATGAATGAACCTTGAAAATATTATGCTAATTAAAATAATCCAGAAATAAATGGACAAATATTGTATTATTTTACTTATACGGCATATCTAGAACAGGCAAATTCATAGAAACATAATATAAAATAAAGGTTACCAGGGATGGCGGGGAGCAGGGAATAGAGACTGCTCAATGGGCATCTTTAGGGATGATGAAAATGTTCTAGAATTAGATAGTGATGGTACTGTTGTGAATACACTAAAAACTTTATTGTATGACTTTAAAATGGTAACTTTAATGTTATGCGTAGTTTACCACAGTTTGAAAGTATTTTTAATTTTTAAAAATAGGAAATGATAAAATTAAATTTTATCTAATTCTTTCCAGCTTTATAATTTGGATCCTGCTTCTTCCTGCTTTATAATTTGGATCCTGCTCCTTTGTACTTCAAGGCTCATGCTTTATACTTACTTGATGTTTCTATGGTACTTGTGCACAGCTGTCATATATCAGATCTGCAGTTTTGCACACGCGTTCCACTCTTCTAGTTCCTCAAATATTTGTAAGGTTGCCCTCCTCTATGTTTTCCATTAAATCTTCCATTAGTTAAACCACTCCAATGTCCCTCGATCCATAAGTTTCCCCTACTCTGAACTCCCAGGGCACATTGTGCAACTTCATTACCTTATATTAAAATTATCTGGAATTTTAAAAAAATCTACTAGATTATGGTAGTGTCCTGATTTTATTCATCTTTTTCTTTTGGTGAAATTTGAGACGTGTCTTGCATTTAACAGTATTTAAGCATCTAGATTGTGCAACGGAGCCAGTCTGGAGAGACCACCTGCATCAGAATTATCTGGGATGCCCGTTGAAAATGCAGTGTTTCAGGCCAATGAGTCAATATCGGAGTGTAAATCTTGTGAAGCTGTGTTTTAACAAGCTCGCTTGATTTATTTGTGTACGCTATTTAAAACTCTGTGAACCACCGGTGTAGGCTATACTTTGTAGTGTATTAAGGTGGTCTTCGGTACTTCTCGCAGACCCCCC
>NC_045438.1:141250820-141301789 GCF_002776525.5 Piliocolobus tephrosceles | reverse complement strand
AAAGTGAATCCCAGCACAGCCCTGCTATCGCTGGCTCTCGGGCGCAGGCGCAGAGCTGCGACCGCCGCTGATAGGTTGCCCATTCTCAGTGTGGTGTCTGTTTTACAACTGGTCGTCGGCGTCAGGAGACTTAGGTCCAAGCGACTTCTCAGACAATGCCTGGCCCCGCATACCGAGCAGAGCATGATCAGCAGCAGCCTAAGTGGAAGACTGCCTGTGATCCTAGGAAACCTGATGGGCGCTGGAGCAGCGATTCGACGCGTGGGTTTCTCTTTAATCCTTCCGATTTCCCCAATCCCGGCGCACTCAAGTTCCGCTCCAAGTGCCGGATCCGCCCGGGGTGTGTCGGGGGTACTCGGCCGGAGGCGGCCGGTGAGTGGGGCTTACAGGCCCCGGGACCAAGGTGGGTGTTCTTGGAGGTTCTGGAAAGTGGGAACACGGTTTCTTCGAAGGAAACGGGCGAAAGGGTCGCGGGTGGTTTGGCTGCAGGTCGGGTCAGGAGGTACCTCCACGGTTGGGACGCTGCGTGGCTAGGGGTCGAGAGGGACCCCAGCGCTCGTCTCACGGGCAGGCCAGCCTAGTTCCTCTGTGGCAGTGACAGCCAGTGGTTTTCCCCGGGTGTATCCCTGGGAGATGAGAAAGAGCAGGGTTGCACCCTGCTTCCCCTCTAGCTGGGCGAGGGAGGGCTTCGGTACTGGGGTGTTTCCCTGGTGCTTACTGAGTGCAGGCACTGCTCCAAGAGTTCTTACCTGCATTAATTCATTTAATCCTCGCATCAACCCTATGAAATAGTGTACTATTATTATCCCCATGTTACAGGTAAGGAAATTGAGGCACACAGAGATGAAGTATTTGCTCGGCGGGGGGCAGTGGCTCACGCCTGTAATCCCAGCACTTTGGGAGGCCAAGGTGGGCGAGTTATCTGAGGTCAGGAGTTCGAGACCAGCCTGGGCAACATGGTGAAACCCCTTCTCTACTAAAAATACAAAAATTGGGTGGGAGTGGTGGCGCGCGCCTGTAATCCCTGCCACTCGGGAGGCTGAGGCAGGGGAATCACTTGTACCCAGGAGGTGGAGGTTGGAGTGAGCCGAGACCACTACATTGCACTCCAGCCTGGGCAAGAAGAGTGAAACTCCGTTCCCCTGCACCAAAAAAAAAAAAAAAAAGAAAGAAAGAAAGAAAAGAAAAGAATTACTTGCTTAAGTTACAGAGGCTAGTGAGTGCCAGTCCTTAGTTTTTGGTTCTGGTGATGAAGGTTGGTACTTGAATAAAGTAGTTGTTAATTATTTGTTGTACGTGTATTGACAGTTACTGTGGATCTTTGTGGTGAATTTGTGCTTTATGTGTGAGTTTGTGCTTTGAACCAATTTCTGTGAACATTGTTACCTGAAGATCACCTTTGGTAGGACAAGATTTTCTCTATTCTGTGGTTAAACTGAGGCTGCCTAGGCACTTCTGCTGATTGCTTTGTGAATTGGCAAAGGCTCCAGGAAGCAATCAACCTAGTGCCACAAAACAAAGCACCCGGAGAAGCCCTATTCCAGACTCTTCAAAATCTTCTTCCTTCTGAAGGGGGTAGAAAATAAAGGAGAATTATCCCTGGATCAGGAATTTATTATAGGAGAGACTGGCAATGTCAAAAGAATTTTAGATAATTAGGGTAACAGTGGTGGCCAGCGCTGTTAGTGCTAGAAAGTTAGAGTCACATAAAGGAATAGCAAACCACCAGGTTCGCTAGGGCTGCAGCATGTTGTGACCACTTAAGAGAATAATGATTTTGTGGGAATATGGTATCCAGAGAGCAGTAAGGTGACTCAAATAATGAAAGTGTGAAGAAGAAAGGATAAAAGGAGCGGCAACTTTCCACATCAAGAGGGAGGAATCCCTTGGATGGACTCTGGAAAAAGGTATGGGCCTAATATTGTGGAGACAGGCCCTAACCTCCTGGCCTCTGTGAAATATGTTTGGGGGCTATCCCTGAAACTTTTGTCACATCCACTAGTCTTCCCTTTCCCATCTTATATACATCCTCCAAAGCCAGGAAAAAGAATGCATCTCTCCATGCTCCAGAGCAGTAGCTGCTGAAGGGAGCCTCATAAATCCTCTGACAGCATCTTTCCTTAAACATATACCATCACAGTTTTCAAATTCGTTGATGTGAGATGAGCACAGCAATAGCATCATCTCCCTTATACTATATATCATTCTTTATTGTACATGTTTTCCCATAGTTTAACTTGCAGTATTCACAAAAGCTTTGTGAGAAAAGACAAGCCCATGCTAGTAATCGTGTTTTATAATGTGGGGCAAGATTTTTCAGAAAGGTGACTTGACCAAGGAAGCACAGCTATAAGCAGTGTCATCTGTCTTCTATTTTGACCCTCAGGAAGAAGTAAGGAGACTAGTACCATAGTGTCTTTGAACTCATACCCCATATGAAGAGAATGTCAAAGAGGTTGGATCACCTAAAGAGTTTAGAGAAAGTTTGGATTTGGTTCAGATCTGTCTTTTATCATAAAAGATGAAACCCAGACATAAGTGTCCATTGTCATTTTCTTTATATCTGAGAGGAGATAGGATTACTTTGGGCATTCATTTTACTTTTTTTTTTGTTGAGACAGAGTTTCACTCTTGTCGCTTAGACTGGAGTGCCATGGTACTATCTTGGCTCACTACAACTTCCACCTCCTGGGTTCAAACGATTTTCCTGCCTCAGCCTCCCAAAGTAGCTGGGATTACAGGGCCTGCCACCATGCCCAGCTAATTTTTTTGTATTTTTAGTTGAGATGGGGTTTCACCATATTGGCCAGGCTGGTCTTGAACTCCTGACCTCAGGTGATCCACCCGCCTCAGCCTCCCAATCATTTTACTTCTAATCCTTAGGGTTGCATTCAACAGGGCTAGATGTGGATATTACTCGACAGAGATTCTGGATGCCTTAGACTATGACCTTTGCCCATTTCTGCCTTTCATTAAAAATAAAACCAAGTGGAGGCAGATGATGGAAAGGCAACTGTCTACCTCTCCATAAGATCCATATTCCACATGAATTAAGTACTCTTCTCTCTTTTCTGAAAGTGTGTTCCATCTTGGCAAGCAGAGACACATTCATCCCTTCTTAGATGAGTCTGCCAAATTTTGCCAAGGGGACTATTCTTTATATGGCAGTTGTCTGTTCTTTTTTATTATTATTATTTTTATTTATTATTATTTTTTTATTTTTTAAATTTTTATTATTATACTTTAAGTTCTAGGGTACATGTGCATAACGTGCAGGTTTGTTACATTTGTATACTTATGCCATGTTGGTGTGCTACACCCATCAACTCGTCAGCACCCATCAATTCGTCATTTATATCAGGTATAACTCCCAATGCAATCCCTCCCCCCTCCCCCTCCCCATGATAGGCCCCGGTGTGTGATGTTCCCCTTCCCCAGTCCAGGTGATCTCATTGTTCGGTTCCCACCTATGAGTGAGAACATGCGGTGTTTGGTTTTCTGTTCTTGTGATAGTTTGCTTAGAATGATGGTTTCCAGCTGCATCCATGTCCCTACAAAGGATGCAAACTCATCCTTTTTTATGGCTGCATAGTATTCCATGGCGTATATGTGCCACATTTTCTTAATCCAGTCTGTCACAGATGGACATTTGGGTTGATTCCAAGTCTTTGCTATTGTGAATAGTGCCGCAATAAACGTACGTGTGCATGTGTCTTTATAGCAGCATGATTTATAATCCTTTGGGTATATACCCAGTAGTGGGATGGCTGGGTCATATGGTACATCTAGTTCTAGATCCTTGAGGAATTGCCATACTGTTTTCCATAATGGTTGAACTAGTTTACAATCCCACCAACAGTGTAATAGTGTTCCTATTTCTCCACATCCTCTCCAGCACCTGTTGTTTCCTGACTTTTTAATGATTGCCATTCTAACTGGTGTGAGATGGTATCTCATTGTGGTTTTGATTTGCATTTCTCTGATGGCGAGTGATGATGAGCATTTTTTCATGTGTCTGTTGGCTGTATGAATGTCTTCTTTTGAGAAATGTCTGTTCATATCCTTTGCCCACTTTTTGATGGGGTTGTTTGTTTTTTTCTTGTAAATTTGTTTGAGTTCTTTGTAGGTTCTGGATATTAGCCCTTTGTCAGATGAGTAGATTGCAAAAATTTTCTCCCATTCTGTAGGTTGCCTGTTCACTCTGATGGTAGTTTCTTTTGCTGTGCAGAACCCTTTAGTTTAATGAGATCCCATTTGTCAATTTTGGCTTTTGTTGCCATTGCTTTTGGTGTTTTAGACATGAAGTCCTTGCTCATGCCTATGTCCTGAATGGTACTACCTAGGTTTTCTTCTAGGGTTTTTATGGTATTAGGTCTAACATTTAAGTCTCTAATCCATCTTGAATTAATTTTCATATAAGGAGTAAGGAAAGGATCCAGTTTCAGCTTTCTACTTATGGCTAGCCAGTTTTCCCAGCACCATTTATTAAATAGGGAATCCTTTCCCCATTTCTTGTTTCTCTCAGGTTTGTCAAAGATCAGATGGCTGTAGATGTGTGGTATTATTTCTGAGGACTCTGTTCTGTTCCATTGGTCTATATCTCTGTTTTGGTACCAGTACCATGCTGTTTTGGTTACTGTAGCCTTGTAGTATAGTTTGAAGTCAGGTAGCGTGATGCCTCCAGCTTTGTTCTTTTGACTTAGGATTGTCCTGGCAATGCGGGCTCTTTTTTGGTTCCATATGAACTTTAAAGCAGTTTTTTCCAATTCTGTGAAGAAACTTATTGGTAGCTTGATGGGGATGGCATTGAATCTATAAATAACCTTGGGCAGTATGGCCATTTTCATGATATTGATTTTTCCTATCCATGAGCATGGTATGTTCTTCCATTTGTTTGTGTCCTCTTTTATTTCACTGAGCAGTGGTTTCTAGTTCTCCTTGAAGAGGTCCTTTACATCCCTTGTAAGTTGGATTCCTAGGTATTTTATTCTCTTTGAAGCAATTGTGAATGAAAGTTCATTCATGATTTGGCTCTCTGTTTGTCTGTTACTGGTGTATAAGAATGCTTGTGATTTTTGCACATTAATTTTGTATCCTGAGACTTTGCTGCAGTTGCTTATCAGTTTAAGGAGATTTTGGGCTGAGACAATGGGGTTTTCTAAATATACAATCATGTCATCTGCAAACAGGGACAGTTTGACTTCTTCTTTTCCTAACTGAATACCCTTTATTTCTTTCTCTTGCCTGATTGCCCTGGCCAGAACTTCCAACAGTATGTTGAATAGGAGCGGTGAGAGAGGGCATCCCTGTCTTGTGCCAGTTTTCAAAGGGAATTTTTCCAGTTTTTGCCCATTCAGTATGATATTGGCTGTGGGTTTGTCATAAATAGCTCTTATTATTTTGAGGTACGTTCCATCAATACCGAATTTATTGAGCGTTTTTAGCATGAAGGGCTGTTGAATTTTGTCAAAAGCCTTTTCTGCATCTATTGAGATAATCATGTGGTTCTTGTCTTTGGTTGTGTTTATATGCTGGATTACGTTTATTGATTTGCAAATGTTGAACCAGCCTTGCATCCCAGGGATGAAGCCCACTTGATCATGGTGGATAAGCTTTTTGATGTGCTGCTGAATCCGTTTTGCCAGTATTTTACTGAGGATTTTTGCATCGATGTTCATCAGGGATATTGCTTTAAAATTCTCTTTTTTTGTTTTGTCTCTGCCAGGCTTTGGTATCAGGATGATGTTGGCCTCATAAAATGAGTTAGGGAGGATTCCCTCTTTTTCTATTGATTGGAATAGTTTCAGAAGGAATGGTACCAGCTCCTCCTTGTACCTCTGGTAGAATTCAGCTGTGAATCCATCTGGTCCTGGACTTTTTTTGGTTGGTAGGCTATTAATTATTGCCTCAATTTCAGAGCCTGCTATTGGTCTATTTAGGGATTCAACTTCTTCCTGGTTTAGTCTTGGAAGAGTGTAAGTGTCCAGGAAATTATACATTTCTTCTAGATTTTCTAGTTTATTTGCGTAGAGGTGTTTATAGTATTCTCTGATGGTAGTTTGTATTTCTGTGGGGTCGGTGGTGATATCCCCTTTATCATTTTTTATTGGGTCTCTTTGATTCTTCTCTCTTTTCTTCTTTATTAGTCTTGCTAGCGGTCTGTCAATTTTGTTGATCTTTTCAAAAAACCAACTCCTGGATTCATTGATTTTCTGGAGGGTTTTTTGTGTCTCTATCTCCTTCGGTTCTGCTCTGATCTTAGTTATTTCTTGCCTTCTGCTAGCTTTTGAATGTGTTTGCTCTTGCCTCTCTAGTTCTTTTAACTGTGATGTTAGAGTGTCAATTTTAGATCTTTCCAGCTTTCTCTTGTGGGCATTTAGTGCTATAAATTTCCCTCTACACACTGCTTTAAATGTGTCCCAGAGATTCTGGTATGTTGTATCTTTGTTCTCATTGGTTTCAAAGAACATCTTTATTTCTGCCTTCATTTCGTTATGTACCCAGTAGTCATTCGGGAGCAGGTTGTTCAGTTTCCATGTAGTTGAGCAGTTTTGCTTGAGTTTCTTAGTCCTGAGTTCTAGTTTGATTGCACTGTGGTCTGAGAGACAGTTTGTTATAATTTCTGTTCTTTTACATTTGCTGAGGAGTGCTTTACTTCCAATTATGTGGTCAATTGTGGAATAAGTGCGATGTGGTGCTGAGAAGAATGTATATTCTGTTGATTTGGGTTGGAGAGTTCTGTAGATGTCTATTAGGTCCGCTTGGTGCAGAGATGAGTTCAATTCCTGGATATCCTTGTTAACTTTCTGTCTCGTTGATCTGTCTAATGTTGACAGTGGAGTGTTGAAGTCTCCCATTATTATTGTATGGGAGTCTAAGTCTCTTTGTAAGTCTCTAAGGACTTGCTTTATGAATCTGAGTGCTCCTGTATTGGGTGCATATATATTTAGGATAGTTAGCTCTTCCTGTTGAATTGATCCCTTTCCCATTATGTAATGGCCTTCTTTGTCTCTTTTGATCTTTGATGGTTTAAAGTCTGTTTTATCAGAGACTAGTATTGCAACTCCTGCTTTTTTTTGTTCTCCATTTGCTTGGTAGATCTTCCTCCATCCCTTTATTTTGAGCCTATGTGTGTCTCTGCATGTGAGATGGGTCTCCTGAATACAGCAGACTGATGGGTCTTGACTCTTTATCCAGTTTGCCAGTCTGTGTCTTTTAATTGGAGCATTTAGTCCATTTACATTTAAGGTTAATATTGTTATGTGTGAACTTGACCCTGCCATTATGATATTAACTGGTTATTTTGCTCATTAGTTGATGCAGTTTCTTCCTAGCCTCGATGGTCTTTACATTTTGGCATGTTTTTGCAATGGCTGGTACCGGTTGTTCCTTTCCATGTTTAGGGCTTCCTTCAGGGTCTCTTGTAAGGCAGGCCTGGTGGTGACAAAATCTCTAAGCATTTGCTTATCTGTAAAGGATTTTATTTCTCCTTCACTTATGAAACTTAGTTTGGCTGGATATGAAATTCTGGATTGAAAATTCTTTTCTTTAAGAATGTTGAATATTGGCCCCCACTCTCTTCTGGCTTGTAGAGTTTCTGCCGAGAGATCTGCTGTTAGTCTGATGGGCTTCCCTTTGTGGGTAACCCGACCTTTCTCTCTGGCTGCCCTTAAGATTTTTTCCTTCATTTCAACTTTGGTGAATCTGGCAATTATGTGTCTTGGAGTTGCTCTTCTCGAGGAGTATCTTTGTGGCGTTCTCTGTATTTCCTGAATTTGAATGTTGGCCTGCCCTACTAGGTTGGGGAAGTTCTCCTGGATGATATCCTGAAGAGTGTTTTCCAGCTTGGTTCCATTTTCCCCCTCACTTTCAGGCACCCCAATCAGATGTAGATTTGGTCTTTTTAGATAATCCCATACTTCTTGCAGGCTTTGTTCATTTCTTTTTCTTCTTTTTTCTTTTGGTTTCTCTTCTCGCTTCGTTTCATTCATTTGGTCCTCAATCGCTGATACTCTTTCTTCCAGTTGATTGAGTCGGTTACTGAAGCTTGTGCATTTGTCACGTATTTCTCGTGTCATGGTTTTCATCTCTGTCATTTCGTTTATGACCTTCTCTGCATTAATTATTCTAGCTGTCAATTCTTAGACTCTTTTTTCAAGATTTTGAGTTTCTTTGCGCTGGGTACGTAATTCCTCCTTTAGCTCTGAGAAGTTTGATGGACTGAAGCCTTCTTCTCTTATCTCGTCAAAGTCATTCTCTGACCAGCTTCGATCCATTGCTGGCGATGAGCTGCACTCCTTTGCAGGGGGAGATGCGCTCTTATTTTTTGAATTTCCAGCTTTTCTGCCCTGCTTTTTCCCCAATTTTGTGGTTTTATCTGCCTCTGGTCTTTGATGATGGTGATGTACTGATGGGGTTTTGGTATAGGTGTCCTTCCTGTTTGATAGTTTTCCTTCTAACAGTCAGGACCCTCAGCTGCAGGTCTGTTGGAGATTGCTTGAGGTCCACTCCAGACCCTGTTTGCCTCGGTATCAGCAGCAGAGGTTGCAGAAGATAGAATATTGCTGAACAGCGAGTGTACCTGTCTGATTCTTACTTTGGAAGCTTCCTCTCAGGGGTGTACTCCACCCTGTGAGGTGTAGGGTGTCAGACTGCCCCTAGTGGGGGATGTCTACCGGTTAGGCTACTCAGGGGTCAGGGACCCACTTGAGCAGGCAGTCTGTCCCTTCTCAGATCTCAACCTCCGTGTGGGGAGATCCACTGCTCTCTTCAAAGCTGTCAGACAGAGTCGTTTGCGTCTGCAAAGGTTTCTGCTGCTTTTGTTGTTGTTGTTGTTTAGCTGTGCCCTGTCCCCAGAGGTGGAGTCTACAGAGACAGGCAGGTTTCCTTGAGCTGCTGTGAGCTCCACCCAGTTGGAGCTTCCCAGCAGCTTTGTTTACCTACTTAAGCCTCAGCAATGGCGGGTGCCCCTCCCCCAGCCTCGCTGCTGCCTTGCGGTTAGATGGCAGACTGCTGTGCTAGCAATGAGGGAGGCTCCGTGGCCGTGGGACCCTCCCGGCCAGGTGTGGGATACAATCTCCTGGTGTGCCCGTTTGCTCAAAGCGCAGTATTGGGGTGGGAGTCACCCGATTTTCCAGGTGTTGTGTGTCTCAGTTCCCCTGGCTAGGAAAAGGGACTCCCTTCCCCCTTGCGCTTCCCAGGTGAGACCATGCCTCACCCTGCTTCAGCTCTCGCTGGTCGGGCTGCAGCAGCTGACCAGCACCGATTGTCCGGCACTCCCTAGTGAGATGACCCCAGTACCTCAGTTGAAAATGCAGAGATCACCGGTCTTCTGTGTTGCTCGCGCTGGGAGTTGGAGACTGGAGCTGTTCCTATTAGGCCATCTTGCTCCGCCCCCTTCTGTTGTCTGTTCTTAATATCTTCAACACTTCCTCACTCTAATTCATCATTAGATTAATTAATGAACACAGGCTTTTTTGGGCCTATTTCTTGAATGGTTTCATCGGAAATATGGACCTTGAGATCTTACATGTCTCTGAGGATTTGAAAAAGAGTAGATTCATTGTAGTTCTCTCCCCTTAGTCTAGGCAGATGGCTATGTGCCTCAAAATTTGGGATCTAAAGTTAAACTACTGGGTATCAGATAGCTTTGGACAAATCAAGTCCAGCATCTTCATTTTTCAGGTGAGGAGACACAAAACCAGATTGTTTATTTTTCCCTGTTTTCTATATAGCTACTAATGGAGCTATAACCGAAATCCAGCTTACCTAGTCAGTGCCTATAGCTCTGGGCCTCTATCTGATGTTTCCCTGAATTGTGCTGAGGATGCCACTTGCACTTCAGTGGAGGCCAGAGACTTTTTTTTTTTTTGAGATGATGGAGTCTTGCTCTGTCAACCAGGCTGGAGTGCAGTGGTACAGTCTTGGCTCACTGCAGCCTCTACCTCCTGGGTTCAAGCGATTCTCTTGCCTCAGCCTCCTGAGTAGCTGGCACTACAGGTGCGTGCCACCACGACTGGCTAATTTTTATATTTGTAGTAGAGACTGGGTTTCACCATGTTGGGCTGGTCTGAAACTCCTGACCTCAGGTGATCTGCCCACCATGGCCTCCCAAAATGCTGGGATTACAGGCATGAGCCACCATGCGCGGCCAAGGCCAGAGACTTTACTCCATAGGTTACACAGATAAGGCTGTGAGTGTGGCTGAGATTTACTGCAGCGTTTCAGGGACTGGCTCTGGGAGGTCATCACTCTCTATACCCCTACGCCACTCTGAAGTCAAGGTCATGCTGATATCCTTCTGACATCAGTGGAGTTTAGTTTCTTGGCCATTTACAGGCCCCTAAACAGAAAGTGTGACTCAGGTATTCTTTCCCTGTCTGTTGAGAAGCAACACATACTGTATGGTATAATGAGTTTGAATCTAGGATTTATTACTTGGCCTTGTGCCAAATTACTTAACTTCTCTGTACTTACACTATTTATTTGTATTGCGGGAATAATAATAATTCCCCTCTCACAGAGTTATTGTGAAGAATAAATGAGCCAATATTCATAAAATTCTTAGAATAGGCCAAAGAAAGGCCATTTCTAGATTCCTTTCATAAGTTCTTTCTTTATTTTTTCTAGGTAGAAAGTTTCCCTAGTGGAGTTTGTATCTATCATATGTGTCACATACACTAACACATCTAATGCATAATACAGTTGTATATATAATGAGCTTATTTGAAATAAAAAAACAACTACACTTTAGACTCTTGCACTATACAGTATGATATGGCTTGGATACGTGTCTCCACCAAATCTCAAGTTGAATTGTAATCCCAAATGTTGGAGATGGGACCTGACAGGAGGTGATTGGATCTTACAGGTTGATACCTCAGGGCTTGGTGCTGTCCTTGCGATAATGCGTAAGTTCTCATGAGGTCTGGTTGTGTAAAAGTGTGTAGTACCTCTCCACCTCTCTTTTCTCCTGCTTTTGTCATGTGATGTGCCTGATGCCCCTTTGCCTTCCACCATGAGTAAAAGCTCCCTGAGGTCTCCCCAGAAGCTGAGCAGATGCCAGCACCATGGTTGTACAGCCTGAAGAACTGTGAGCCAATTAAACCTATTTTCTTTATAAATTACCCAGCCTCAAGTATTTCTTTATAGCAATGCAAGAATGGCCTAATACAGCAAATTGGTACTGAGGCGCATGCTTGGCTATAAAGTTACTTAAAAATGTGAAAGGAACTTTGGAACTGGGTAACGGGCAGAGGATGGAAGAATTTGGAGGGCTCAGAAGATGGAAAGATGAGGGAAAGTTTGGAATTTCTTAGAGACTGGTTAAATGTTTGTGACAAAAATGCTGATAGTAATATGGACAGTGAAGTCCAGGCTGACAAGGTCTCAGATGGCAATGAGGAACTTATTGGGAACTAAAACAAAGGTCATATGTGTTATGCCTTAGCAAAGAACTTGGCTGCCTTGTGCCCCTGCCCTAGGGATCTGTGGAAGTTTGCACTTCAGAGTGTTGATTTAGGGTATCTGTCAGAAGAAATTTTTTTTTTTTTTTGAGACGGAGTCTTGCTGTGTCGCCCGGGCTGGAGTGCTGTGGCCGGATCTCAGCTCACTGCAAGCTCCGCCTCCCGGGTTTACGCCATTCTCCTGCCTCAGCCTCCCGAGTAGCTGGGACTGCAGGCGCCCGCCACCCCGCCCGGCTAGTTTTTTGTATTTTTAGTAGAGACGGGGTTTCACCGTGTTAGCCAGGATGGTCTCGATCTCCTGACCTCGTGATCCGCCCGTCTCGGCCTCCCAAAGTGCTGGGATTACAGGCTTGAGCCACCGCGCCCGGCAGAAGAAATTTTTAAGCAGCAAAGGAAGATGTAGCCTGGCTCTTTCTAACAGTCTGTCTGTCCTCAGATGTAGGAGGAAAGAAATGACTTAAAGTTGGAAGTTATATTTAAAGGGAAAGCAGAGCATAAAAGTTTGGAAAATTTGCAGAGAAAAAAGAAAAAAAAGCTTTTTCAGGAGAGAAATTCAAGCAGGCCATGGAGCAACCAATTACTAGAAAGATTTGCAAACTAAAAAGGAGCCAGGTGCTAATAGTCAAGAGAACAGGAAAAAGGCCTGAAAGGCATTTCAGAAATCTAAGAGGTGATGCCTCCCATCACAGGCTCAGAGACCCAGGAGGACTTAAGGATTTCAGGGCCAGATCCTGGGTCCCACTGCCCTGCACCACTCCAGGAGGCTGCTCCTAAATCCTGGTTGCTTGGGCTCCAGCCATGGTTCCAATGGGCCCAGGTACAGCTCAGGCTGCTGCTCTGGAGGGTAGAAGCTGTAAGCCTTGGTGGCTTCCATGTGGTGTTAAGCCTGTGGATGTGCACAGTGCAAGAGTAAAGGAGGCTTGGCAGCCTCTGCCTAGATTTAAGTGGATGTATGAAAAGGCCTGGGTGTCCAGGCAGAAACCTGCTGTATGGGGCAGAGCCCCGTTAGAGAACCTCTACTAGGGCAGTCCAGAGGGGAAATGTGGGGTTGGAGGCTCCACACAGGGTCCCCACTGCACTGCCTAGTGGAGCTGTGGGAAGGGAGCCACCATCCAGACCCCAGAATGGTAGATCCTATGCTTAGACCCTGTGCTTGGAAAAGCTACAGGCACTCAACAACCTGGGAGAGCAATGTGGGGCTGAATTCTGCAAAACCATGGAAGTGGAACTGCCCAAGGCCTTGGGAACCCACCCCTTGCACCATTGTGCCCTACATGTGGGACATATAGGAGATTATTTTGGAGCTTTAAGATTTAATGACTGCCTTGCTGCATTTCGAGCTTGAATGGAGCCTGTAGCCCCTTTCTTTTGGCTGATGGGAGTGTTTACCCAGTGCCTGCACCTCCATTGTATCTTGGAAGTAAATAAATTGTGATGTACAGGTTCATAGGTGGAAGAAATTCATCTCCAGATGAGACTTTGGACTTGGACTTGGGACTTTTGAGTTAATGCCAGAATGACTTAAGACTTTCGGGTACTGTTGAGCAGTCTCCTAAAAATACTGATTATATTTTGCAACGTGAGGACATGAGACTTGGGGGCCAAGAGCAGAATGATATGGTTTGAATATATATCCCCATCAAATCTCATGTTGAATTATAATCCCCAGTGTTGGAGGTGAAGCTTTATGGGAGGTGATTGGATCGTGGAGGTAGATCCCTCATGGCTTGGTGCTGTCCTTGCGATAAAGAGTGAGTTCTCGTGAGATCTGGTGTGTAAAAGTGTGTGGCCCCTCCCTCCTGCCTTGCTCCTGCTTTCACCATGTGATATACCTGCTCCCCTTTCACCTTCTGTCATGAGTAAAAGCTCCCTGAAGGCTCACCAGAAGCTGAGAAGATGCCAACACCATGCTTTTACAGCCTGCAGAACCATGAGCCAATTAATAAATTACCCAGCCTCAGGTATTTCTTTATAGCAATGCAAGAACAGCCTAATACATAGTATATACACATTAGTTGATTATAGATAGTCTCATATCAAATTGGCACAGTTTGACAATAATTAAAATATTAATAAGCGTGAGAGTGAACTTCAAATTGGCCATATCCAAGGACTCTGTCATAGTTCTTTCTCTTGTCAGGATATTCGGCCTACTTTTAGATATCCTATATTTCAGGGTTCTTCTAGTGAGACAGTTTGCACAAATCTTCAAATTTTGGATCTCCCTGCTTTCATATTGCCTCCAAAAACTAAATATTTCCTAACAATCTCTCTTCTCCAGAATGGGATATTTAATAATGTAGTAATATTCCAATAAGTACAACATTCCCATTAGTTCTCATATTACCTTATGGCAGTATGGGTGTTCTCAAATCTTCAGAGACTTCTGTTGGGGACAAGAACTTTTGCTTTAGTAGCTTTAGAGGCTTTGTAATTTACCTACTGGGAGATGCAGTATTCACCTATCATGTAATTGTCAATATTTTAGTTCCATTGCACTAGAGAATTATTTCTCTACCCTTCAGACCTACCATTCCCGTTACTATTCTGAAATAAAATTCATAGATAATACTACCTACCTATGAAATAATTTCAAAAGTATCAATATGTTACCTTAACTATAATATGAAGGAGAAGGAAAAGGAAAATGATTGATAATCAAATAATATGCATTTCAGCAGGTAAATGACTGGATGAAATAGATGCTTACACCTATTAGAACCACTGTGAATTCAACTACAAATGCAGCCTGATTTATGAATTATATTTGTGAATCTAATACCATAAGTGGCTTTACTTCCCTGAAATGGTGAAAAATTCCTAATAACATTGAAACAAAAAAATGTATATTTTGGCTGGACTTGGTGGCTCATGCCTGTAATCCCAGTATTTTGGGAGGCTGAGGTGGACAGATCACTTGAGCCCAGGAGTTTGCTGCCAGCCTGGGCAACATGGTGAAACCCCATCTCTACAAAATAAAATTAAAAATTAGCCATACATGGTGGTGTGTGCCTGTAGTCCCGCTACTTAGGAGGCTGAAGTCAGAGGATCACCTGAACCTGCGGAGGTCAAGGCTGCAGTGTATTGTAATTGTACCACGGCATTCCAGCCTGGGTGATAGAGTGAGACCCTGTCTCAAAAAAGGAAAGAAAAAAATGTATATTTCCTTGATTTTCCAATACATATTAAAGCTATGCAAAATAGTGTATGTATGCATAAAGCGTTATTAGGTTTTAGTTTCAGGTAACTATTAACAACTTTTTTGAAAGTCAGGTAGGATAAATGACAGTTCTTTGTTCTGCAGGAATGTCTATCATCCCTGGCCCCCATTAAATTCTAATAGTACTATCCAATCATTGTGACAAACCAAAACACCCTCACAAATTCCCCCAAAGTCTCCCTAGGATGCTATCTTGAGGATCACTATAATAAAAGAGAATGGTAGTAGTGAACTGACAGTAAAATAATGTGTTAGGCCATTCTTGCATTGCTATGGAAATGAAATACCTGAGGCTGGGTAATTTATAGAGAAAAGAGATTTAATTGGCTCACAGTTCTGCAGGCTGTGCAAGCATTGCTCTAGCATCTGCTTCTGGAGAGGGCCTCAGGAAGTTTCCAATTATGGCGAAAGGTAAAGGGGGAGCAAGCATGTCAAATGGTAAGAGCAGGAGCAAGAGACTGCAAGGGAGGGGAGGTCCCAAACTTTTAAGCAACTAAATCTCACAGGAACTAACTGAGCAAGAATTCACTTATCACCAAGGGGATGCTGCTAAACCAGTCAGGAGGAATCTACCTCCATGATCCCATCATCTCCCACCAGGCCCCACTTCCAACATTGGGAATCACATTTTTTTCTTTTTTTCAGGGGAGAGTGGGGAGGAATCACATTTCAGCGTGAGATTTGGAGGGAACAAACATCTAAACCATATCAGATAACAATGGAGGAGTTTAAGGATCTGAGCTACAAGAATGGAAGCCAGCCACGGTAGCAGTAAGGCAAATTCCTATTTAGGAATGTTGGCATCATAAAATATGCAATTGGATCTTTTTTGTGTGTGTGTGAGACGGAGTCTCACTCTGTCACCCAGGCTGGAGTGCAGTGCTGCGATCTCTGCTCACTGCAACCTCTGCCTCCCAGGTTCAAGCAATTCTCCAGCCTCAGCCTCCTGAGTAGCTGGGATTACAGGCATGCACCACCATGCCCAACTAATTTTTGTAGAGATGGGGTTTCACCATGTTGGCTAGGCTGGTCTCGAACTCCTGACCTCGAGTGATCTGCCCGCCTCAGCCTCCCAGAGAGTTGGGATTACAGGCATGAGCCACTGTGCCCCACAGCAATTGGATCTTAATGTAAGATTCTACAATAAGAAATTCTGACTCCTGCATCATCCCAGTAGTAGGGCTTTTTATCTTCCCTGTTTTCAGTTGAAAGGCATATTCTTGGCAAAGCTGAACACAGACGGCATCATCATGTTACTTGAGGTTCTCCATGCATGGCTTCTTGTCACATATCCTTCAAGGCTAACCTCCACATCTGAGAGGTCCCAGTCTATGAGAAAGGAAAGATTTTTATGAAGCCAGATTAACTCCCTAATCTCATGGATCTCAAATTATGCTGTGAGCAGAAATATTTGGGGAACTGTTATACAGTTCATTGCCTCCTTTAATACACAAGGGCTCCAAGTTAATTAAGAGGAGGGGTTAAACAAGCTTTAATGAGGAAATTTAGAGTCCAGGGATGGGCAAGAAGAAAAGGCACAGGTTCCCAGATCTTATTTTCCTGACAAAGGCTGCTGGAGCCAGGATATTCTGCTGGACACTCTGATAGGTTGGTGTTCCAGGAGAGGTCCTTGCTGCCCTGTTGCTCTCACTTCTTATAATACAAGTGGAAAACAACATTGTCAGTGTGGAGATGAACATACTACTTGGTGCCAGGCAATATGAATGTGAGGTGTTTGCTTTTTAAACAAGAGTCATCTGGGAAAGCTAACTGTCTAGTACCTGGGAAACTTGAGATCTGTGGGAAGTTTCAACCCCTCTGTAGAGAAAAGGGGCCTCCTGTCCTATGGGAAGCTGAGTTTCTGTTTTATACCCACCTGCTGTGAGAAGAATGTTAAGGGGCAGAAGATAGTCCAAGTTAGCACTTTGTTCAAGCAACCTAGACTGTATTTCTAAGGCTCTTTCTGGACATTCAACTTGTCAAGTCATGTGAACTTATTAAAATACAAATGCCTGGGCCCCATCAGACTTGCTAGGTCCAAAGCAAGATTTAGATATCTGGAGTAACAAGTGCCATAAGTAATTCTGATGTGTATGTGTTTGTGTATGTAACCTGTGTGTGTGTATGTAACCCGTCTTTTGGCATCTAATTTTAGTCCCTTTCAGAGACTCATTTTCTCCAGCCCCTCCTGCCATAGACCCTGTGAAAGCTCACTCTACCTTTTCTATAGATAAAAACACTGAGATTGAGCTCTGGATAGCTCTGTGTCTTCAGCACCAGCAGCCTTGTGTTAAAACATTTCTAATCTGCAGGAACCCCAGCATGTGAATTGGACTTTATCACCCAGTTGGAGGAAGAATAACAGTAGATGTTGGATCTTCAGGAAGCTGAAGAGGGCAGTGCCCAGAAACACCTGTCTAGGTAAGTAGTGTCATAAGAAGACCACCAATTTGACGTTGAGAAGATGAGTTCTAGTCCAAGCCCTTGCAATTTGTTGGGTCATGTAGGCAAGTGACTCAATCTGTTTTCTATCTATCAGATGAGTGGGTTGGCCTAGATGATGTCTAAGTTCTGCTAAATCTCTGATAGTCTAGGACTGTAGACTTCTTTAGAAGAATACCTGAAGTATAATAATTGGAAGAAGGGTTGTGAGGCAAATGGGAAGAGCAGTGTGGTAGTTATTATTTCTGAAATTTTTATTCTCTTTCAATCCCAGGAAAATGGTTGCATTCGGGCTTGATCAAGTTATCTTTCTTTTTTCCATTTCTTTTTTCTATGCTTGAGAGTCTCGATTCTTCTCATCCTTCTCCTTGCTCTCATTTTCCATGACTAATCAGCTACCATAAAAGGTCATTTTACCTTTTAATCCCCAACTCTGTCATCAGCTGGTACACCTGCTCATTTCCATTTGTTTGGGTTAGCATATTACCCAATAACTCTTTCGATATTTCTTGATGTCTCTGTGTTCACCATGCCCACTGCAAAAATTCTGCCTCTTATCTCTTCTGGCTTTGTTCTCCTCCACTACCCTTTTTTGTTTTCTCCTCATATAAAGTTGCTAGTATGCATGAATTCAAATTAGTTGTCTTTTCTCTGCTGGTTTATTTTCTTTGCTCTCCACAGTAGACACAGATGACATTTACACTTTAAATGTCTTTCAGATAGAGGGATTTGAACTGAACCAAAGCATCAACACCAATCAGACTGTTTCCGAAAAACTAGAGTTTTCAGGGTCAGCAATGGAAAGCCTCAGAGGGAATACTGCTCAGGGTCCTACAAATGAAGAAGCCTATAAAAATAAAGGACATTTATCAAGGCAGACAAAATGTCCTGCACAGAAGAAATCCTGTTTTGAGAACACAGTGGTCAGAAAAGTGTCAGTGACACTTGAAGAAATTTTCATGGGGGATGGAGGACCTGAATCCAGTGAATTTAGTCTAAGCCCAAACCTTGACACACAACAGAAAATTCCAAAGGGAAATGGATCCCCAATAGCTAGGAAAAACTCCAAAGATAATTCAGACTTAATTAAACACCAAAGACTTTTCTCACAAAGAAAACCTTGTAAATGCAATGAATGTGAAAAAGCCTTTAGTTACCAATCAGACCTTCTTGTACACAGTAGAATTCATAGTGGAGAAAAGCCTTTTGAATGCAACAAATGTGGGAAATCTTTCAGCCGGAGTACACATCTTACTGAACATGAAAGAACTCACACTGGAGAGAAACCTTATGAATGCAATGAATGTGGAAAAGCTTTTAGCCGGAGCACACATCTTAGTCTACATCAGAGAATCCATACTGGAGAAAAACCATATGAATGTAGTGAATGTGGAAAAGCATTTAGCCGAAGCACTAACCTTAGTCAACATCAGCGAACTCATACTCAAGAAAGGCCTTACAAATGTAATGAATGTGGGAAAGCCTTTGGTGACCGTTCAACCATAATTCAGCATCAACGAATACACACTGGAGAGAATCCCTATGAATGCAGTAAATGTGGAAAAGCTTTCAGTTGGATCTCATCGCTTATTGAACATCAGAGAACACACACTGGGGAGAACCCCTATGAGTGTGGTGACTGTGGGAAAGTGTTCAGTCGAAGCTCATCTCTTACAGAACATCAGAGAATCCACACTGGAGAAAAGCCCCACGAGTGTAGAGTGTGTGGAAAGGGCTTCAGTCGAAGCTCATCCCTTATTATTCATCAGAGAATTCATACCGGAGAGAAGCCATACAAATGTAATGACTGTGGAAAAGCCTTCAGTCAGAGTTCAACTCTCATCAGACATCAGCACCTTCATACTAAAGAGTAATATCTGAGCTTTTATTAATGTTAGCACAAGAACATATATACCTAACCTCCCACCACTGAAATATATATATTTCAAGTGTATATATACTTGTTCTGATTTTCTTTTATTAGATACCCATACCCGTTTTAAGCTTTCATTCATTCTTTCCATCCATCTATCCTTTCCTCTCCCCTCCCTTCCTCCCTCCCTCCTACTTTTTCTCCTAACCCCCTTTCTTTCTCTTTTCTCAAATTAGTTTGCAATAAAACAAAAGGATGACTCAAAAAACCTAACATATGCAATCTAATATTCTGAAGGGCTCCAACTTTAGAGTATAAAACTACCTGACACCTTGTAGTTTCTCTGCTAATCTGTTCCATCAAGCGTGGGTCCCTGAACCACCAGGTAATTCTCTGTTTTCTAACCACATCAGCCCCTTCACATGAAGAGAAAATCCTGTGTGTGTGTCTTCATACTTGCTGGCTCTAGTACCAGAAGAGAGGGATCTGGCTTCAGAGCAGGACCAAAAACTTCTCACCATCTGAGGATAATAGTGTTGAGGCAAATTCATTCTCTTGACTTGCAAAGACAGATTTTTCTCATCTTCCTCCTTCTCTTACCTTTTTTGCAGTAGCATTTTTCCTCAAAGTATAACTCATTTTTTTTACTAGTGCCTAACTAATCCTAGTGTTATTTTATCACATTTTTACCAAGAATGTTCTAAAAATCTTGGAGACGTTCCTCCATGATCTTGGGAAAAAAAGTTGCCAAATGCTGTGCTGTTTTTTGTTTTGTTTTGTTTGTTTTAAATTTTCTTTCATTTACAGACTTCATGAAACTTATATTCTGTGGCTTTGACCCTCACCAATCTTGGAAGATTGATCTCTCAAGGACAAACCCGCTGCCTATTTCTCAGTCCTTTTTCTACTTGACATTTGTAGCACTGGCACTTTTGGCCACTGTTATACCTTAAAGCTTGAGCTTCTTTCAGGATCCATGATTCTGTGCTGATCTACACTTTTCCTACCTCCCAGCATTTCTTTGATTGTCAATGATCAGCTCTGTGATTTGGGACCAGGGTTAGGCCAGAATAATCTCATTTCATCAAGTTATGAAACTTGAGGTAGTGCAACTAGATTATACACTTCTTGAAGACAGAAATCTTGGTTTGTTTGTTGTTTTATTTTTGAGAGAAGATCTTACTCTGTTGCCCAGTGCAATGGCACAATCATAGCTCACCGTAGCCTTGAACTCCTGGGCTCCTGCCACAGCTTCCTGAGTAGCTAGGGCTGCAGGTGTGTACCACCACACCCAAAATTTTAAAATTTGTTTGTGGAGACAGGATCTCACTATGTTGGCAAGGCTGGCCTCCATCTCCTGAACTCCAACAATTCTCCCACCTCGGCTTCCCAAAACACTGACATTACAGGTATGAGCCACCACACACCTGCCAGAAATCTTGTTATTGATATAAAACATCACAAAGCACTGAGTAGACACTAAATGCCCTGTAATTATTGCTCACTGATTCCTCTTTATCATCTGTAATCAATCAACTTGACTTTATTTGATATAGATTAATAATTGATTTCTTTCTTTCTACTGCTGCTTCCAAGTTCTTGGTACCTTGTGCCTACATTACTAAATTGATCACTGTTGACTCACTACCATTATCTAGCTCCTTACTAAACTACTATTTTGTTAAAAAAAATAGTCTACAGTTTCCCAGTGACCTCTGCCCCAAATGGAAACTTCTTTAACCTAAAGGCCTTTCATAGTTTGATCTACTTATTTACTTCCTTTCTCTTCTCAAAGATAATGCATGTGGGCAGGCCTGTTTTTTGTCCCTACTATACCCTCTTCTCACACTTTGCTTCTTTTCAAACCATTCCTTGGCACTTTTACATGTCCTACTTTCTTCTTTGTATTTCAGAAACCCTCTCTACCTTTTTCTAAATGCCACGCTTATATCCTGACACTTTCAGTCCCGTACCTTCTTAGAAATCTTTGTAGTGATGATTTGCATTGTTCTCCTGTGTTAGATACCTTCTTTACTGTTTTCTGGTTCTTTCACAAGTACTTTTTTACATAAGCTGTTTTGAAGTTGTAAATCATCCTAAATCTTTTATAAACTTCATATAATACATAGTATAATGCTAGCCTGGACTCTAGTTTTAATCTAAATGCATAGAGTTTAATTTACCAGCATAATCTTTTTAGTCTTTTGAATGATGAGGTAACCTCATAGGTGTTTTGGCCCATTTCGTTTTTCCTTGAATTTACGTGTATAACTGACTATTTAGACTGACTCCTTTAGATCTCCTGGGATGCTGACCTCTTGGTTTTCCAGTTCATGAGACTATTGTAAAGAATAAGTGAGTTCATTTATGTAAAGTAGTAAAACAGTGCCTGACATATAGTAAATGCTCAATAAATTCTAATTGTTATGATTCTACTGATTCACATTTGCCTATAGCTTTTTATTTTATTCCCTGCAGAGCCTTTAACTTCATTACTAGAAATGGAAAACTAGGATCACAATCAAATAAGCTAGAAGGTATTTCTTTTATCATAATAGGCCATAGCTATTTTACACACTCCATTGTGTGTAAAAAATGACTCAAGATGGCAAACAAGATACAATAAAATAGAAAACAAAAAACACATACAAATGAGCACTAAGAGATCAGGACAAGTTATGATAACCTACACAGGTATTCAGTTAGGGATACAAACTGAGCATTCTGGCAACCAAAATGAGAAGGTTATTTGCTTGAATTGTTTTAGAAGGAAAAAAATATGTCTATTCGTCAAGGAAAACAAAGCTTTTATAATACATAGAATTAAGATGAATTCCTCCATTTGTCTTCATGTAATTATACAATGTCTTTGATATAAAAAAATTTATATTTCATAACACCTAGTATACAGTAGGTTCTCTGGTGAATAAATATTTAGTTCATAGTAGAAGGTCCAGAAAGGCAGATGTGAAGATTGTTCTTGGGATGGAGTGAGGTTCTCTGGAGCAGGGGGGTAGTGTGTATTAAGTAATGAAATATTTACTGGATACCAGAAGAAATGCTCTTTGTATATATTTGAGTATAGTTATGCACCACACAAGGACATTTTGGTCAATGATGGACTGTAGATATGACAGTGATCACATAAGATTATAATGGAGCTGGAAAATGCCTATTACCTAGTGACATCATAGCACAATTATATGTTTGTGGTGATACTGGTGTAAACAAACTTACTGCACTGCCGTCATATAAAAGTATAGCACTAAAGGCCTAGTGTGGTGGCTCACGCTTGTAATCCCAGCACTTTGGGAGGCCGAGGCTGGTGGATCACCTGAGGTCAGGAGTTCAAGACCAGCCTGGCCAACATGGTGAAACCCCATCTATACTAAAAATACAAAAATTAGCTGGGTGTGGTGGCTCTCGCTTATAGTCACAGCTGCTTGGGAGGCTGAGGCATGAGAATCACTTGAATCCAGGAGGCAGAGGTTGCCGTGAGCTGAGATCACACCACTGCATGGCATCCTGGGCAACAGAGTGAGACTCAGTCTCAAAAAAAATAGCACTACGTAATACTTGATAGGAAAGCACTATGTCACTGGTTTGTGTATTTGCCATACTTTTTATTATTATTAGGTTGGTGCAAAAGTAATTGCAATGGCAAAACCCGCAATTACTTTTGCACCAATTTAATATTTTAGTGTGTACTTCCACTTACTAAAAAAAAAGTTAACTGTGAAACAGTCTCAGGCAGATCCTACAGAAGGTATTCCAGAAGAAGGCATTGTTATCATAGGAGACGACAGCTCCATGCATATTACTGCTCCTGGAAGACTTTCCAGTCAGCTAAGATGTGGAACTATAAAACAGTGATATTGATAAGCCTGACTCTGCTCCTCTATCTACACCTGTTTTCAAACCATATGGTGTCAGTGCTAGGCTGGACTGCACCAGCAGTCCAGGCAGCAGTGGCACCCCAGCTAGACATAGCTGTGTACCATGTCCTATGAGGAATAGGAGAACACCCTTTCTAACAATGAAGGCTCAGGGTCTAGGGGTACCTCAGGCCTCATGGCCTTATCTTGCATTAGGACTACAGGTCCCAAGACCTCTTGCAACTCTGCTGCTAAGGGACTTGTACTTAGTGTACTCCACTGCTCTAAGTAGATGCCCTACTTTGCTAGAGTGGATGTCTGTGCTGTCCCAGTCAAGGGGGTCGTTACTCATGAACACACCCATCCTGCTATTGGGTAAGCCATCTGCATGACTGTAACCCGTCCAGCCACACTCTTGTGAGCCTGAAGGGCAGCATATATGGTTACTAACTGCTTCTTTATTAATGAACACTGGGGCTCAGCTCCCTTCCATAGTTGGGACTAAAAGCTTACTGGCGCTTCCAAGCACTCCATATACTGCTATAGGCCCTAGCCAACACTTTGTGGTTACATGCACATCTAGTTTAAATGGGCACCCCTGGTTAACTACCCACAGGGCTTATGTCATCAGAAGGGTTGTTTCAGCCTCATCCCAATCCCAGGCAAGAGGGGTGTTGCCACTTCCAAACCTGCAAGAGAACTAGAGGTTAACATAACATCATTAATAAGAAAATGATATATAATGGGGCTATACATACAGCCCTGCAGCAACACTATGAAAGTCCATTGTCGCCCTCCCATGAAGGCAAACTGTTCCTGGCTCTCTGGAGCAATGTTGATTGAGAGGAATGCATTGGTCAAATCCACCACACAGTGGCACCATCCCAGTTCCATTGTCATATGGTCCATCAAGTCCATGACAGGTGGCACAGCTGCCATGTCATGCAAAACATCCACGCCCAAGAATGTCCTCAGGCATGCAAGAGATATACACTGTGCATAAGTAGAGAGCCAAGCAGCCGATGCCAAGGTGCAAAGACACAGGTTTCACTTTCACTGACCAGCTTTCATAGCTGTCTATGCAGCCTTGCCTGGAA
Organism: Piliocolobus tephrosceles; assembly: GCF_002776525.5. Classification (NCBI taxonomy): domain Eukaryota; kingdom Metazoa; phylum Chordata; class Mammalia; order Primates; family Cercopithecidae; genus Piliocolobus; species Piliocolobus tephrosceles. Next base: position 141,277,817 of record NC_045438.1, on the reverse strand, counting down.
ACTTATCCAGGCCCAGGGACCAGTGGATTGCCAAGTCCATTATGGCCTTTGGTTGTCTAGTGTCCCCTACCAAACTGGGCACCTTGGCCAGTTCTCTTATCACACAGAAAAGGCTTTACACTTCCACCAACTGCAGCAGGTACTCTTTGAACTGGAACACTCGGGCAGGACCAGGTTGTGTAGCAACATCCTTCTCCCGAATGACTTGCACCAAGTATGTACACAACTACCAACATTACTTGCTTAACTCCTGCAACTTACTTGGAGCACAGACACCATAGGAAGTGTGCTCCACCACAGTAGAGGGTCTCTGGCCCACCCTTGGGGCCCAACAGCTGCTCATGCTCTATTTTCTGGCAGACCATTGGGTGAACCTGTAATGAAAGTTCTTCCTCCCTGCGTGTGTCCCACAAGGACTGGGCAGGGACTTCCTGCAACAAAGTCACAAACATCCATCTGACTCTGGCGGAAAAAGCATGCTGCATCTCAGTGCTGTGCACTTCCAGGTGCTTCAGTGCCTTCTCCACACTTGCGGGGGACCCATCCACTGCCTCCCATGTTTCCACTGAAGCCCATCCTTGCAGCACGTTGCCACCTGGTACCACAGCCCATGCTGTAGCCACATAGCCATCCCAGGAGCCTTCAGGGGCTGAAGACCTACTCACCTCATCCCATCCTCATCACCAATTGTTAGGTTTAGGATTCAGGTCCAGCCCATGCTGAGGTCCAAGGGAGTGGGTCCCTGGGCAAATAGCTAACAGAACACTTGGCAGGGGAAGTAGGCAGGTGAAAGATGATTTTATTCAGCAATAGCTCTCATCAGCAGCTTAGTCACACTAGCTCACTTACACCAGGTCTCTCACACTGTCCACCCTGTCTCAACTGCTTGAGCCAGCGGCTCCCACACACAGCTGAAGGGCTGGCTCTCCCTTGCCTTCAGGGTCAGCAGCTTAACTCTTTCTCTCTATGGGCATGAGCTGGTTCCTGGCTCCCCTGCCCATCTGCTAGTTGGTCATTCTCCCTTACAGGTAGTAGCTTCACTCTCTCTCTGGGCAGCAGCACCTGCACAAGAGCCATGCCGAGCTTAGCCCTGCACACAGTGTCAGCAGGACAATTAAACCTTTTACAGACAATAGTGGCTCAGAGCCAAGTATGAACTTACACAAACAGGTTATATAACAAGTGGAGGGGTGTGCCTGCACGCCAAACTTGCTGAGTCATTCAGGCCTGGATGTCCACCTTGGCCTATTCCTTGACCAAAACACATCCATGTACCTTACAGAAGGTGTCATCAACAAACCAGAGGTGGAGATGTCACCACAAGAACTGCAGCTCCATTACTTCAAAATGCACGATTATGATGGCAATGATTTGCTTGATGGCTTAGAACTCTCCACAGCCATTACTCATGTCCAAAAGGAGAAAGGGAGTGAACAGGCACCACTAATGAGTGAAGATGAACTGATTAACATAAGAGATGGTGTTTTGAGAGATGATGACAAGAACAATGATGGATACATTGACTATGCTGAATTTGCAAAATCACTGCAGTAGATGTTATTTGTCCATCTCTTGGTTATATGCAAATGTGATCTGTGATGATGTGATTGAACACTTTGATAATGCAAAATAACTCATTTCCAACTACTGCTGCAGCGTTTTGGTAAAAACCTATAGCAATTTGTTACACTGGGGTGAGAAGAGATCAAGAGAAATGAAAGAGAAGAGAAATGGGACATCTAATAGTCCCTAAGTGCTATTAAATACCTTATTGGACAAGGGCTTGCTTTTTAAAGCATCCTTGCAAGAATATTGAATAATTGGAGCTGAGTACTCAGGAGCTTCACTGTAGTAGAAAACTGCTAGTTTCTTAATTTTAATTCATGTTACCTGAAAAGTAAACAACAGACTTTGACAAGTGGACGTTTTTCAGTAACAGGGAAGGAGTGGAGTGAATGCCAAATGTTTGTCCTGGTGGTTCCTGTCTCTTCAGGTAAACCTGGTCAGTATTCTCTAAAGTTCCCCTGGCCTGCAAGACTACTTGCTCTGGGCAAATGGATATTTATTAGACTATTTCAAAGCCACGGCATAAGAAGAATATCAAATATTGAGTTCAGCCTAGCCACAGAGTCTAAGATTCTGTATCCTCTAGCCCTCTAGCATTTTGGAAATGGTACACCACTGGCTTGAGTGATTAATCTTTTTCAGATTTTCAGCATTTTATACAACTTACTGCCACATCCTTATACTTTATTACTTTTCTGTCTTCTTCAACCTGGAGGAGACCTTGAATTTAAATGTTTTCTAATCAATAGTGTTTTAGCTTTCTTAATATTTCTATTTCACTCTTGCTTCTAGGATTTCTTTTTTTTGCAGTTTAGGAACTATTAGGAATGTCAGGACTTTATCAGCAGGGGTAAAACTACCAACTAGCCTAGGCTAAGTAGGAAGTGAAAAGATAATTCACCAAACAATGATTAACCTGATAGAAGTTCTATTCAAGAGGAATATTGTTTAAATTACCTCTTTCAGCCTGAATACATGGATTCTTTTCAAATCAGGAAAGATTAGAAAAGGAACCCTAAAAATCCTTTAACAGTGTGAATCTTTTTTTTTTTTTTTTTCTGAGACGGAGTCTTGCTCTGCCGCCCAGGCTGGAGTGCAGTGGCCGGTTCTCAGCTCACTGCAAGCTCCGCCTCCCGGGTTTACACCATTCTCCTGTCTCAGCCTCCCCAGTAGCTGGGACTACAGGCGCCCGCCTCGTCACCTGGCTAGGTTTTTGTATTTTTTAGTAGAGACGGGGTTTCACTGTATTAGCCAGGATGGTCTCGATCTCCTGACCTCGTGATCCGCCCGTCTCGGCCTCCCAAAGTGCTGGGATTACTGGCTTGAGCCACCGCGCTCAGCCAACAGTGTGAATCTTAATAGTATTTGAAAATGAGAAGTAACAGATTGTAATTTGGTTTATTGGATGTGATGGACATGCTGAAAGGATGATTGAATGAGAAAAAGAGACTGCATAAAATTTGCTATAAGATAAATAGAGACTTATTTTCTTTCTTAAAGTATTCTTATAAGAAAACATGGCCAGGCGCCGTGGCTCAGGTCTGTAATCCCAGCACTTTGGGAGGCTGAGGCGGGTGGATCACAAGGTCAGGAGATGGAGACCATCCTGGCTAACGTGGTGAAACCCCGTCTCACTAAAAATACAAGAAATTAGCCGGGCGTGGTGGCAGGTGCCTGTAGACCCAGATACTTGGGAGACTGAGGCAGGAGAATGGCGTGAACCTGGGAGGCGGAGCTTGCAGTGAGCTGAGATCGTGCCACTGCACTCCAGACTGGGAGAGAGAGCTATACTCTGCTTCAAAAAAAACCAAAAACAAACAAACAAAAAATCACAACAAACAAAAAAGCATATGTATTTGGTAAAATGATCTCCTGTGTCAAATATTTGTGCAGTCAGAGCTGACTTGTAAACTATTCTTGTAATATCTCATTATTTTGAAAGATTTCTGTAATGAATTCTAGATATATGACCAATAAAAATGATGAAACAAACAAAAAAGTTATAGTAAGTTAAGGTTAGTTTATTATAGAAGAAAAAATATTTTAAAAATAAATTCAGTGCAGGCTAATGTACAGTGTTTATAAAGTCTACAGTGGTGTAGTCTTCATTAGATGAACTATAATGTCCTAGACCTTCATATTCACTCACTAGTCACTCACTGATACCTAGAGCAACTTCCAGTCCTGTAAGCTGTAGTCACAGCAAGTGCCCCATATATGTGTGACATTTTAAAATGTTTTACACTGTATTTTTACTATACTTTTTCTATGTTTAGATATATTTTGATACACAAATATTTATCATTGTGTTACAATTGCCTCTAGTATTCAGTACAGTAACATGATGTACAGGTTTATAGCCTAGAAGAAATAGACTATGCCATATAGTCTAGGTGTGTAGTTGGCTATACTATGTAGGTTTGTGAAAGTATACTCTATGATGTTACAAGGACAAAATTACCTAATGATGCACTTTTCAGAACATACTGCTATCCTTAAGTGACATGACTGTAATTTAATTCACTACATTATGGGAAGATGAAATTAAAATATACAGATGTTGAATAACTTACACAAGGCCAGTATTTTACTCCAGTTCTGCCGACTCTAGTACTGGATCTCTTAAACTGGATCCTAGCAGATCTAAGAAAGAAAGGGAACTGTTTAAGGAAAGTCAGAGGTAGGAAAATGATCTCAGTTTGTTTAGTAGTTGAACTCACTTGCTTATGGCAGGGGGTTCAAAGAAGCTGAAAAGAAATTGGTGATTTGGAATTTCATAGCTACATGATGGCAGCCTTTAGTATCAGGTTGCATTTGGATTTCATGTTTTAAGCAATAAAGGAATTATGGGAGGTTCTTTTTTTTAGACAGAGCCTTGCTCTGTCACCCAGGCTGGAGTGCAGTGGTGTGATCTCAGGTCACTGCAACCTCCACCTCCCAGGTTCAAGCAACTCTCCCACCTCAGCTTCCTGAGTAGCTGGGACCACAGGCATGCACCACCATGCCTGGCTAATTTTTGTATTTTTAGTAGAGATGGGGTTTCACCATATTGGCCAGGCTGGTCTCAAACTCCTGACCTTGGGTGATCCACCTGCCTCGGCCTCCCAAATTGTCGGGATTGCAGGCATGAGCCACTGCGCCCAGCTATGGGAGGTTTTTGATCATAGTAAAGTCTGGCTTGAGGGTGAAGATTAATCTGGTGGAAGAGACTGGATGGTTTAGAAATGAGAGATGGTAGACAGAAACTAGGTGAGAAGCTGGGGTTCTTAAAATAACAGTATTGGGAAACAGCAGTGGACAGATGAAGAAACTGGTGTCTTTGTGCTACTACAACAAAAACTTGTGGTGGGGTAATTTATAAAGAACTTTTTTTTTCTCACAGTTCTGGGGGCTGGAAGTCCAATGTCAAGGCACCAGCCCATTTGGTATTTGGTGAGGGCTTCTGTGTGCTTTCAAGATGGTGCCTTGTTGCACAACCTCCAGGGGGGACAAACGCTATATGGCTTCACATAGCGGAAGTGACAGAAGGGCAGAAGAGGCTTAAAACTCCAGGCCTTTTATAAGGCACTAATCCATTCAAGAGGAATGAGTTCTCATGATTTAATCACTTCCCAAAAGACCCCACCTCCTATACCACCACAATGGGGATTAAGTTTCAATATATGAATTTTGGGGACATTCTGAAAGCAAACAGAAAAGGAAAGATCCAGTGAAATTGGTGACTAGATATGGGCAAGGAAGCAAGGGACGAGTGGCTACATTCCTTAAAGTGGTATTGTTACTTAACTTACACGTAAGCTACTAGGGTGTGCAGAGGGGGATTTCTGACATATAATCAGCAGTCATGAACACAAAAGCATAATGTAGGTTGAATGTCTGATGAAAATAGCCTATATCTTTTTATTACGAAGTCAATAAATAAGTAGAACCAGAAACTTTGGGGTTTGCAGTGAGGAAGTTCAGATAGAAGGCCTGAGGGTAAGAGTGATCCAGAGAAGGCAGACCTATTTTAAGAAGAAATTAAGGGTCTTCTGATGTGACCCGAATTACTATGACTTGGCTCTCACATTTAAGTAGAACATCTTCAAAATAATCTCCTATTTTACAAAGAGCCTATATCTAGGTGCTTGGCATGGGCCCTTACTTTTCTGTCAGCCAGCAGGTGGAGGGAGAGAAAGGCCCCTGTGGAGGCCAGTCGCCCTCCCTCCTCACTTGCCCAGGTCCCCTAGTCCATCCCTTGGTGGGAATCACAGTATGTGAGGAGGGGCATGAGAGCTAATACTGCAGTGTGGATGAGGAGCCTCTGGGCGCTACTCTCTGGACATGCTCCTGTCCCATCACGCCCCCAGTAGGCTGGCTGGGACCACCGCAACATGGTGGCAGTGGGCACTCCTAGAAGATAAGGGCAGGCAACTGCCACAAACTCTATTTGACTGCTTTTGGGTAGAGCCGTGGGGGTTGGGTGGGGCGGTATTTAAAACAAGATCAGCCAAGAGCAAGAAGAGCTTGGTGTCCTGGAACGGGCCAGCGTCTCCTAGGAAACATACTCTACGGGGTTGCATGCTCAGGGCCACCTGGTTCCACAGTAGGTAGGAGTTGCCCCAGGCCACCATCAGCGAGGTAAAGCAAGTGCTCAAAGCAGAGAGCTGGGCCAGTTGGGTCAGCACGCCTTCCCTACTGTCAGGAGCAGTGTAGGGTTAGAGACAACCAGGTCCACACATGTGTGTCTTTCCACAATGTCAGGCTTTTACTAATGCTATTCCAGTCACAAAAGCCATGAGCTACATGCAGTTCCCAAGGAGGCAATTCTCCTTAGTACTTCCCTTTCACTCTGTAGGCAGAGCTGTGGGCACACAGGCATAAGCCACTCCACAAGTCGGTCAATATTGTAAATATTGACGAAAAGAGTCAAACTCTAAAATATTTGAAGAGATTTATCCTAAGCCAAATATGTGACCATGGCCTGTGACACAGCCCCAGGACATCCTAAGAACATGTGTCTGTAGCTTGGCTTTATACATTTTAGAAAGACATAAGACATCAATCAATACATGACAGATGTACATTGGTTTGGTTGGGAAAGGCAGGGGCTTCCAGGTCATATGTGGTGAGAGACTCACTTGAGCCCACAAGTTTGAGGCTTCAATGAGCTATGATTATGCCACTGTACTCCAGTCTGAGTGACAGAGCAAGACCCTGTCTCTCAAAGTAAATAAATAAAAATTGTATGGCAAAGGATATGAAGGAGATAGGATAATCATAGGATAATAAGATTTAAGAGGCCAGGTATGGTGGCTCATGCCTGTAATCCCAGCACTTTGGGAGGCAGAGGTGGGTGGATCACCTGAGGTTGGTAGTTCGAGACCACCCTGACCAACATGGAGAAACCCCCGTCTCTACTAAAAATACAAAATTAGCCAGACGTGGTGGCACATGCCTGTAATCCCAACTACTCGGGAGGCTGAGGCAGGAGAATCACTTGAACCTGGGAGGCGGAGGTTGCAATGAGCAGGAGATCATGCCATTGCACTCCAGCCTGGGCAATAAGAGTGAAACTCCATCTCAAAGAAAGAAAGAAAGAAAAAAGATTTAAGAAAATGAGTTTGAGGGAAGTCAAGACACTTAAATCCATACCTTTTATGGTTTGGGGAAGAGTTTTAATTTTTATCTCAGATCATAAAACCAGTTAAATTCATTTTAATATTCTCTCAGAAATATTTAACTTGATAAAATATAATGTTCGCTCATTTTTAATTATGACAAATTTAAAACATACACAAAATTAGAGAGACTAGTAAAATGGACTCCTCTGTGCTCATTGTTCAGGTTTAACAACTATCAACATTTTGCCACATTTGGCTTTATTTGTTCCTTTTTTCTTCATTTTATTATTTTGATATTTTAAATAAAACTGAGACATCATATAGTTTCCTTCCTACATATTTCATTACGCATTTCTAAAAACCATGGACAATTTCTTACCTAACCAAATGCTACTATCATACTTAATAAAGTTAACAGTAATTCCTGGTATACCCTTCATTTTGTAAATAAAACATAACTTGACTTACATCTTCTGTTTGGGAAATTTAGAAGAAAAAAGGTAGCCCTGGGTCTGGATGTGGATCCATGCTAAATTTAGGGGTTGAAACTGGACCTTTCTTCCATGTGACTCTCACCTTTTCTATTCAGATCCAGGAGTAGAACTGCATTAGCTGAACACAATGGATCCTTCAAAGCATTGGCTTCCTGCTGGGGACCTGGAGATTTGAGATCTCAAGAACTACTTTCTAATATTCTTGTTCACTATCCATCTTCTCTGATAAGCCTGGTCCCATCATTGATCATTTCCTTACAACTTCATAGTCTAAAATTACTCATTGAACAATGAACATATGGAAACCAAAATTAAAAATATCTAAACCATCAGCAAATCCTGTTGGCTTTACTTCAAAATTGTTCTAGAATCAAACCATTTGCCACCATTTTCACCCTGAACCAAGCTGCCACCATATCTCTGCTAGACTATTGCCTAACTTATCTCTTTGTTTTCATCCTTGTCCCTCTCAACCACCCCCATCGCTCATACAACCTATTTTCAACACATTAGCCAGAAGAATCCTTTTTGTTTAAAATTAAAACTGCTCCTACTTAGAATCTTCCAGTAGCTTTTCATCTCACTCATAGTAAAAGTCAAAGTCCTTACAGTGACCTACAAGGCCCGACATAGTGTGGTCTTTCATGACCTCTTGAGTCTAATCTCCTGTTGCTCTATTCTCTTTCACTTTACTGTAGCCACGCTGGCCTCTTTGTTATTCTTAAACATTCTAGGCCACTCTTGCCACAGAACTTTCACATTTGCTATTCCTTCTGCTTGCAGGCTTTTGCTCAGATATCCGGATGGCTCTTTCTTTCTCTCACTTTCTATGACACCTATTTAATAAGCTGTTTCTTGTTACCCTATTTAAAATTATGATACATATCCCATCGGTGTTTTATATCCTATCTTACTTTATTTTTCTTCATAGTATATACTCTATACTTTTAAAAAATATTATTATCTCCCCCTTCAGTGAGACACAAGTGAGAGTTCCCCATAAGCAGGAAGGGAGGTTAGTAAACAATGCTGTTATCTAAATGCAACTTTAAGCAATCTCTCCTGGCCTTTACCCTTTGGAAGTGAGTAGGGTACAGGAAAATTACCTAAAATACCCATGGGCTCATACCTCATGACAGTATGTAACCCTGGGCAAATCATTTAATCTCTTTGAGGCTGTTTCCTAAAATGTAAAATGTTGTTAAAAGTATCTTCCCTTCCTACCTTACAGGGATATTTTGAGAGGAATATGAAATGACAAGAAAAGTCTGTAATGAGCAGTAACCATCTGCAATGAGTATACAATGGGCTGGTTGTAATCTCAGGCTATTGGTGAGCTGGTGTAACTCAGTAGGTCTGTTGGCGGGCTGAACTACTCTACAGTTGGTTCGAGAAGCCCACAGAGAAAAGGCCTCTTACATAAGTCCTGAGTCAGACATCAACTTTATGCTTCTAATGAGTAATGGTTGCTTAGAAAGGTTATACGATACTCTATTTTTCTCTATCTTGATTTTCAGCTAGCCACATTTTAGTAAAAAAAAAAATTATCAAAGAAAAATGTTAATGTAGAAAACCCTCTGTAATTATATTTCTGTTACTGGAAAAGACTGACAGTGTTAGAATTTTCAAGAAAAAATGCTTTTCTCTAACTTTAGGAACTTCAGTGTTCTAAGGACATGAGTTTGAGAATTATTGGTATAAGAGTTTGGTATATGAGGAGAGGAGGTTTTTCTTGGATGCAATAAGGAATTAAAGAGACTGACTGTAACATGGAGTTAGTCTCAGGTTGCCAAGGTCTACCATATACTTTATGTTTTGGAACATTTCTTACCTCAAAAATCCCATTACTTCCTTTTAAATATAAGGACTAAAAAGCTGTTCCAGGCCTCTCTTATCATGTAAAATGAGTCAAGACATTATAGTGGTTGAAAAAGTGGGCTCTGAAGTTTGAATCCTGGTTCTGTCATGTATTGGCAGTGTGACCTCAGGCAAGTTATTTAATCTTTCTGTGTCTGTACTAGTTTGCTAGGGCTGCCATAACAAAGTACCACAAAGTGAGTGGCTTAAACAACAGAAATGTATTGTCTCACAGTTCTGGAGACTAGAAGTCCCTAATGAAGGTGCCATTAGGGATGTTTCCTGCTGATGGTTCTGAGGGAGAATCTGTTCCAGACCTCTCTCCTAGTTTCTGGTAGTGTCAGTCATTATTTTGCTTGTAGATGGCATTCTCCCTGTATCTTAACATTATCTTGCCTTTTTACTTGTCTCTCTCTGTGTCCCAATTTTCCATTTTTAAGGATGAGTCATACTGGATTAGGGCCCATCCTAATGACCTCATCTTAACCTGATTATGTGCAAAGTCTGTTTTCACCATCTTTTGGGGAAGACACAATTAAACCTATAACAGTGTCTTAGTTTCCTTGTCTATAAAAGGAGAATGGTGATTAGCTACCTTATGGGACTATTGTAAGAGAATTTTGAGTTAAGAGATGGCATATGTTTAGAATAATTTCTAGTCTATAACAATTACCCAAAAGGATAGAGGGTAAGATTTACTTATGTAGACTTGGGAAAATGAATAAACCGAAATTGAAAGGCAGATCATCTACCACGGATATCTGTTACCAGGGCAGATTTGGCTCATCATGCTTCCTAGTCCTTTCTCCCTATCTTCTGTGGAACAAGCCTACCACCCACTTCTCTGGTATCATGACAATACCCTAACAACTGAGAAGGACTTGCCTTTAGTTTGTATATGTCTCTGTTTGAATCTCTCCTCCCCTTATTTTTCCCAATCATGGGACAATGTTCAAAAGGCATCAGGTCCTTCAAATATCATTTAGTATTTTAGGAGAGCTGAGTGTCAGGCCTTGCCAGTCATTCCCAGGGTGTGTGACCCTAGACAACTCTTTCTCTTATCTGGATCTCACTGACCCCTGCTATAAGAATTTCATTATTCACGTTTACATAGCACTTTGGAATTTTCAAAGTAATTTTGTTATGAGTTTGTCTTATTTAAGTCTCAAAATATCCTATTGCAGTAGGGTTATTATCATTCCATTTTATAATAATAGTGAGGGTTAGAGAGATGATTTAGTTGAACAAGATGACATAGATAGAAAAATCCCAAATTATCAAAATCTAGTCCCTTGACTCTTGAGTACAATGCTTTTTGCATTATCCTGCTGTGTCTGAGGGATACTTTGTCTTCTCATTTGCCTAAACTGAACTAGTGGAACATCCCCTTGTTAGAATGGGAAAACCAATCCCCCAGGCATTTAGTCCATGCCTATCTCAATTCTGGGGGTCATGAAAGACTCAAGACAGTATGAAAAAACAAACTTCCAAAATGCTTTGAAAAATAAGTATTTTCTAGTTTCAAAGTGGCTCTAAGAGGAAATTACTGCACATTGCAAAGCAAAAGTGTCAAAAAATATATATTTTCACTCCTCTTTCTGATTTTGATCCCCATTTTTCCTATCTCCTTCCTAAACTCTTTATCAAATCCCTATTCCAGCCTAATTTTTCATTTTCTTGCCTGTTCTCTTTCTCTCTAGACAATTCTGTTTTTTTTTCCCCTCAATCCTTTCAGAGTTCCAGGGATGTTGGACTTTTATCCCCCATTTTCTGAATTCCCATGTTCCATGAGACTGCCTCCCAAACTGGTGTTAGACAGAGGAGGGAGACTGGCTTTCCAGTTCTTTTTCTGACCTTGGCTCAGAACTTTGAGAAATCCTGGAGAAGAGTCCAGGACAGCCTCTGCTTGCCAAACTCTATATAATCATGCACACATCCTTTATTTTCTGGTCCTCAATTTGCCCATGTGTAAATAAAGAGATTGGATAAACTTCATTGCTTGAGGTCGATTCTGGTTCTGAGAGTCTATGCAGGACAACTTTCTCCAGACAAGCAGGGCTTTAATGGTGAAGTGAGAAAATGCTCATAAGAATATTGTTAAATAGAAAACCTGAATACTAAACTACGTATGTAGTATAATTTCAGCTATGTAAAACAAAATAATTTATTAATTTAACTTATATGTACTGAGCACTCCACAGTCTACAACTTTTTCATTTTGCTTCATTTGACACTATAGGAGATGCCTCACAAGTGTCATATGGACAGGGACTGACCAGCTAGACCAAGTTTCGTGGGCTGTGAACCTCAGCCCCATAGGTCCAGAAACTGGATATTTTTCAGGGCACTGATGTTATAGAGTCTCTTGGGGACAACTCACAATAGCAAACCTCACAAAAGACAGTTCCTAAATATATTTTGCTGAATGCTAATGGAGGCTGTATCTTTCCAGTGAAATAATTCATGGTTTCCATGTTTTAAGGTGTCAGAGAGAAGACTGCTTGTTGATCCTTGAGTCAGAGGCAATGGAAAAGGTAGTCATGAGGGAGAACCTATTCAGGCCACAGGGGTATGTTTATGTGTCCTCATGCCATAACAGAGTACATGTTGCTAGTGACTAATATGCTCCTGGGTGGACTCCACATCTCTCCAGCCCTGGATAGGACCTGGCAGACCCCAGTCCTTGAGTTCCAGGGTTTTTGGCTTCATGATGACCATCTCCATTTGGTTAATATATTTTGTCCTGAGATTGGCACATTCAGCTTTTCATTTTTATTTCAATTCATTGATTAGGTAAATTTGTATCCTACTTACAGTGTATATTTGTGCCTGTTTTCCTCCATACTTGTTCACGTTTGATTTTGACAATAATTTTAATTTTTTCTGCCTAACAGGGAAAATGGTATTTCACTGTAATTTTAACTTGCATTTTTCTGACCCTAGGCAGTTGCACATCATGGTATAAATTCACTGCAGATTTTTTTCTTTTCTGAATTTTAATTTATATTTTGTATTCTTTCTGCTATTTGGTTATGTGCCTTTTAAAAATTGATTTATAAACATTACTTATATATTCTGGGTATTATGCCTTTATTTGTTCCACATTCTCTTCCCAGTCTGTAACATATGCTTTAATTTGGCTTCTGTCATTTTAAATACAAAGGTGCTAAATTTTAATGTAGTCATGAGTGTTTTTAATTTTTAATTCATGAGTATTTTTATTTTTATTTTTTTGTCTCATGGTGTCTTCCCTACCCCAAAAATGTAAATCTAGTGTCCTATATTTTAAAATATATTTTAAGTTTGTTGCTTCACGCTTAGAATCTTTAATCCATCTGATATTTATCTTGTTAATTGAATAAGGTGATAAACTAATTGTTTTTTTCTACATTCATAGCTAATTTTTCTAACCACTTTTTAAATTTTAATTTTAGTATTTATTTATTTATTTATTTTGAGACAGTCTCACTCTGCTCTGTTGCCCAGGCTGTAGTGCACTGGCACAATCTCAGCTCACTGCAACCTCTGCCTCCCAGAGGTTCAAGCTATTCTCCTGTCTCAGCCTCCCAAGTACCTGAGGTTACAGGCCTGCACCATCACCTTGGCAAATTTATTTTTATTTTTTTAGTAGAGACAGAGTTTTGCCATATTGGCCAGGCTGGTCTCAAACTCCTGACCTCAAGTGATCCACCTGCCTTGGACTCCCAAAGTGCTGGGATTACAAGCGTGAGCCACCACACCCAGTCGCCTACCACTTTTTTAGAGATGTTCGTTATCTTCCTAAGATTTGAAGATCCTAATTCAGACTTTGTTTTGCGATTCTGTACACTTTCACTGCGGGGTACATATCTAATTTCAATAGATAGATAGATAGATAGATAGATAGATAGATAGATAGATAGATAGATAGATAGATAGATAGATAGATAAATGTCTAAAGCTTTCTTAAGCCCTGGTCAGTATTCCATACCTTCAACAGCTAAAACCAAAATCCTTGATTTATCAGTGATTCATCTCTTCTCATGTTCCACAACAATCTTACAGCAAATCCACTAAAATATATGTAAAATCTGACCACTTCTCACCACTTCAACTGTGACTACCCCTGTCTGGGCCACTGTTATCTCTCACCTGGATTCCTGCATTGCATTTCTCCCAGCCTTCTCACTTCCCCTCGTGCCCCTCCACAGTCTCATATCAGCTAGCAGCCAGAAAAATCCTGCTAAAACTGAGTCTGATTCTGTCACTTCTTTGTCCCAAAGCCTGCACTGTTTCCACATCTCACTTGGCTATGCTCACTTCTTGGGTCCTGAAGCCACTATTCCCTTTGTCTGGAATCCTTTTCCCTTTCACATCTGCATGGTCAAATGCTTTATTGCCTGTCAGTCTTTGCTCAAATAGCATTTTCTCATGAAGCCTACACTCCAGTTGCAACCCTGATTACTCTCCACAACCAATCTTGATACTCTACATATTTTCCATAGCATTCATTGCCCTCTAAATTACTAAGTATCCAATAAATGTTTCTATGGATTGTAATATTCCCAGGTACCCAACAAACATTTGTTTAATGAATGAAGGAACAGCCTACTAAATACTTCCTTTTATCCCTCAGGCATTTCACATTCATCCTGTTCAACATTCATTAGTTTTCTCCCAAAACTGTCTATTCCTCCATGCTAGATGGCTAAGAGTCAGTTTCTTTCAACTCCCCCTTACTCTCACCATGACAGTCTTCTCTGGCCACAACTGTGCAATCTGTGAGCACCAAGCCTTGCTCCTTAATCCCTCCTCTCCCTACTATCTCTCCATGCCCAATGTTAGCTACTCCGGTTGAAAGGCACATCATTAATAGTTGCTGGTGTCTATGAAGAATGTCCCACTACACCATATGTCCTCAGGGGAATATAAATTAAAATAATAATGAGATACCATTATACATCTATGAGAATGGCCCAAATCCTGAACACTGACATCACCAAATGCTGATGAAGGATGTGGATGAATGGGAGCTGTCATTCATTGCCGGTAGAGATGCAACATGGTACAGTCACTTTGGAAGACAGTTCGGTGGTTTCTTACAAAACTAAACATACTCTTACTGTACAATTCAGCAATCACACTCACTGGCATCAATACAAAGGAGCAGCTTTATTCACAATTACAAAAACATGTAAGTAACCAGTATTTCCTTCAGTAGGTGAATGTATAAACAGCAGTACATCCAGCCAACGGAAGATTATTTAGTGCTAAAAAGAAATGAGCTATCAAACAATGAAAAAACATGGAGACAACTTAAATGCATATTAATATGTGAAAGAAGCTAATCTGAAAAGACTGCATACTGTACAGCTCTAACTATATGACATTCTAGAAAAGGCAAAAACAGAAAAAGATCAGTGGTTACTAGGAGTTAATGAGAAGGAAGGGAACTGGTGAAGCACAGAGGATTTTTAAGTCAGAGAAACTACTCTGTCCACACTCTAATGGTAGATACATGTCACTATACATTTGTTCAAATCTACAGAATGTACATCAAAAATAAATCCTAATCTCAACTGTGGACTGTGAGTAGTAATATGTGTCAATATAAGTTCATGAATTGTAACAAATGTACCATTGAAGAATGTTGAAAATGGGAGAGGCTATGCCTTTGTGGGAGCATGGTATATGGGAAATATCTATACCTTCCACAGTTTTGTCTTGAACCTAAAACTGCTATAAAAAAATAGTCTATATTTATCCAATCTTAGGACCAAAAATAAATAAGAGATGAATTAATTAATCAAGGCAATGATCATCAAGGGCTGACAGCATAACCATTACATACCTCCCAGTATTAGTATTATGGCACTACCTATGAAGTATCTGTCCATGTACATATATATGACACTAATCGAACTCCTTGAATTTATTGATTTATAGGAAACATGAACAAAAGATATATGTTAAATGACACTGGAGGAATATAACAAAGTACAGTACAACTATGGGAAACTCTATATGACAACCCAGCTAATTCAACAAAAAACTGAAAGATGCAGTTTGGTGATTGCGTAGTCCCCTTGAACCATCCAAGGCAACTATGCATTTTCTCTAGAAATTCAGAGAGCAGGCCTGACGTGATGGCTCACGCCTGTAAATCTTGGCACTTTGGAAGGCTGAGCGGGGAAGGGATTGCTTGAGCCCAGGAATTTGAGACCAGCATGGGCAACACAGGGAGACCCTGTCTCTACAAAATATTTACAAACTTAGCCAGGCTTGGTGGCACATGCCTGTGGTCCCAGCTACTCAGGAAGCTGAGGTGGGAGGATCGCTTGAGCCCAGGAGCTTGGTGGCACATGCCTGTGGTCCCAGCTACTGGGAAAGTTGAGGTAGGAGGATCGCTTGAGCCTAGGAGGTCGAGGCTGCAGTGAGCCATGGCTACACCCCAGCCTGGGCAACAGGAGGAGGCCCTGCCTCAAAAAAAAAAAGAAAGGAAAAAGAAAAGAAATTCAGAGACCACTCTGGCACGTACAGCGGAGTCTAATGACAAGTGGTCTGGATGACCTGATGTTGGGGGTGACTGTATAGATTCCACACATTCCACTAAACCCCAGCCTGAAGCAAGAGAGATGTTCCTTTTTGATGCTCTTTTTAAGGGTTCTGAGATGTCTGTTTTTCGCTTTTTTACCCTTTGAAGATTGATTTCTTCTCCCCTTTAACCTTATCTTTCTGTAATCCACATCCTTCTGTGAGCCTTGAAAACAAAACGACAAAAAATAAATAAATAAATAAAAAATAAAAAATCTACCACTCACCACCTCGTTGTGAAGCAAAATCTTCCTCGTTATGGAAGATTTTGCTGTTTTACCTTAATCCTAATCTTCCCTAGTAAAGCAATCAGAAATGACTTCAATACCAGCAGTTTTTGGATATGTTCCTCATGTGATTCTCCTGTTTTCCAAAATCTCAAGCTGGAAAAGCCCTGGGTCAGGTCTGTTTTTCCTGGAAAAGATTCCTGTTTCCCAGAGGCAAACCAGTACTATGAACGCCATACAGTTGCTATCTGTTCCCTACAGTATCGCCCAAACCTGATACACTGGACTGCACTTTTCCCCATTGTCAAACAAGTGATCCAAATCTAGTTTCAGAGTCTGACACACAGGAACCTTCGTATACCAGGAATTTCTTTCATATACAGCACCCGGTTTTACACAGCTTTACAGCTTTCTCCCTCGTCCTCGATTCAGTCTCTGCCGTTATGAGGTTCATAATCGAGATCCTAGGTCCCTCATCCCCTTTATTAGCAGGCAAGGGTGCGCAGAGACTCAGGTCCCTTCTCCCAAAGCAGAAATGGCCTTGAAGGGAGGCTGAACCTCGGAAGTGGCCTCGGAGGGAGGCCCAGCAACCGCGCCCTCCTCTTTGCCATGCCTCTTGGATGCTAGTCGGGTTCGCAGCCTCAGTCTGCGAACTACAATTCCCAGAAATCTCCGAGCCGCTTATCGTCACAGTGCCTTAGACTCCATTTCCCAGAAGTCTTAGGGAGGAGTTCCACGCGCCTCAGAAACCCCGTGAGCGGTCATCTGCTTTCGCCCTAAGAATCTAAAGGCTAGTTGGATGGGTAAAGTGCTGTCTGTGTAGTGGGTCTCGTTTTGCGGGGATTGTCCAACAGGAATCGCTTCTTTTCACTTCTTTTTCTAACAAAGTGATAATTCAGAATGCAGCCTTTGTCCTTTTTTGTTAGATTTTATTCACTTAACATGTATTTTCCAAGACTATTACATTCGTCTAGATTTCTGATTTGTGGGCTGTGAGACTGAGGACAGAGACCCTCTCATATTGTTTTATACTCAGTACCTGTTTTAAGAAAAAACAAGGAAGTAAAACCAAAGACAGGCAGCCTGGCGCCAGGCCTGAAACCAGCCCTGGGCCTGCCTGGCCTAAACCCAGTAGTTAAAAATCAACTCATAACTTAGAAACCAATGTTATTCATAGATTCCAGACATTGTATAGAAGAACATTGTGAAACTCCCTGCCCTGTTCTGTTTCACTCTGACCACCGGTGCATGCAGCCCCTGTCACATACCCCCTGCTTGCTCAAATCAATCACGACCCTTTCATGTGAAATCTTTAGTGTTGTGAGCCCTTAAAAGGGACAGAAATTGTGCACTCAGAGAACTCGGATTTTAAGGCAGTAGCTTGCCAATGCTCCCAGCTGAATAAAGCCCTTCCTTCTACAACTCGGTGTCTGAGAAGTTCTGTCTGCGTCTCGTCCTGCTACTACTGAAGAAAGATGAGCCACTGGATAAAGGTTGTCACTATCATAATAATTCAGCCCGTCAAAGAAGGCTCGATCCTTTCCCCAACATTTTCCCTGCTAACCCCACCCCTTCTCTGTCCTTAGCAATACACACAAATACACACCTTGAAAAGCGTAAAGGGACGAAAAGCAAAAAATAAACACCACACAGATCATTGCTGGTCGTGTTAGTATATGCTCTTTCAACCCTTTTACAATGTAGATATTTATGTTTATATCTATATATGATATATACAGAGAAAGGTTATGTGTATTATGTTTATGCTTAACAAAAATGTTATAATTTATATTTAACAAAATGTTTACATATTCATCTTAAAATTTTTCCCATGTTAATATTTTTTTACAATACAATTTTTAATGCTATTATCTAAGAACTAACTAATCTTATACCATGTATCTGCATTTCTTTGCAGGTTTCCTGTTTATTTGGAATCTCTAGCAAATGCTTGAGTCTGCTATTATTGAAACAATATTATAAAATATATATATAATTATTTTATTAGTTGTGACAATGACATGGTTATGTTTAAAGGAAGAAAAAGTTCTTACATGCTAACAAGTCAAATAGTAAAATGTCTGGAACTTTAAAATACTTCAGGAATAAATAAAAGTGGGAAGTAGGGGCAGGGATTGCTGAACAAGATTGGCAAAGTATTGATCATTGTTGAATGAATGTTAGTGAAGGATACACAGGAGTTCACCATACTGTTCTATTTTGTGTCTATTTGAAATTTTCTGCAATAAACTTTAAAAAATAAGTATACCAGCATTCCTCTTAGGACAAATTAAACCAGCTAATTCTTTCCTGCCTCATGTTCAGGTCATTTTTGGTCACTGCTCAAATGAAGAATTTTCACCTCCGCTGTTATCTTCCTACTGCTCAGTGATTCTTTTCCCTGGGACCTGTCCTCTTCCTAGTGTTTCCACAGTACCTCTGAAACTAAATAAATCTCAACTCTTCCCAGAACACCCTTTCTGTCTTCAGGCTGTCTCCCAGATCTCACTTTCTTCAGATACTGCTTCCTTATCAAAGTCAGAGTTGTTACTCTCCTGAGTCCGAAGACTGTGGTAGTATCCCACAGATTGCCTCCACCAATTTCAAGCACACTGGTGTATTTCTACTACAAGTTTCTAAAACCACATCTCCCTTGAGGTACAAGGCACAATAAGGAGCAAACTATCTGGCTCTTGTACCCCTTATTACCCCTTGTCACCATCACCTATACAACTCCTAATCTCTCATACATACATCTGGCATACATCTGTTATCTGGCTTGTAGCCTTCCACTCTATCTCATGTCTCAGTTAATCCTGAGTGACATCAATGTGCCTGAAAGAGTAGATGCCCAGTAAATATTTATTTAATCAATCAATATCCACGTGTATGAATCATCCAGCAAACATTCGCTTTTTATCTGCATCCCTGAGATCTGACAGGCAGGAATCCCCACGCCTGTGAGTGATGCAGCATCTGTAGCCTGTGCTTTTCTCCTCCCACTGGTGAATCTAATCCTTCTCTTTTTAATTCTTGTTCCAAAAGTCCTCCTCCTCCTCTGCCTTTAGAAGGTGCCTGCCATCTGCTCCCCACCCACAACCTTCTGTCCTTCACAGTGTTCACACCCACAACTTAGCTCCTATCCATCCCAACTGCCAGAGATACCATTTCTTTCTGCCTCCTGTGTGACTTTGCCCTCAAACTCTACAATTTTCAATCTCTCCTTTTCTAGTGACTTATTTCATTATCATTTTAAACAGGTCTAGATAAGTCTCTACTATTTAAAAACATCTTCATTAAACCTACATGCTACCTTAGTCAGCAAGCTAATTCCTTTTAATACAGTCAGATTTTAGTTTCTTTGGACTATTACTATTTCCTTCATTCTCTTCCTTGCCATCCACTTATTCCATAGCCTTTTAAATTTGACCTATCTCTCTGAAACTCAATTATATCCTATCTTAGGGAAAGGAAAATTAAAACCACACTGATAACATTTCACCAATCAGATAGGCAAAAATTCCTAAATATGACAACATAGTCTTTGTCAAGACTGTGGAGAAAGAATCAATTTCATATGTTGACGGTAGGGGTAGTAACTCCATGAATATCTGGCAAAGTTACAAATTAGAGAACCCTAAATGGCAAACAGCTCATGAAAAAGAATGAAGAAACTCTCTATATGAAAAGATTTCTAGAACGTATTCTTGAGTGAAAAAGAGCAGGTATATAGCACTCTATGTTAAAAAAAAAAAAAAACAGAATTAAAACAAGAATGTGTATTTATATTTGCTTATGTCTTTACCAAAGCTCTGGAAGGATGAACAAAATAATTAAAGTGGTTACTTGGGGTTCTTAGACAGATGGAGAACAGGGGTAGGAGTGACAAGTTTTTCATTTTTATACTGTATGATTTTTGAACCACATGACTGTTCATATTTATCCAAAAACTTAACTTTTCTGAGGACTCCACTAACCCCTAATTGGTAAAACTATTCTTCCTGGTACAAATTCTAACTCAGTAGCATGGTATACCACTCACCAATCCTTCCTTGGAATTTTCTCATCTAGCTTTTGAGGGCTTTACCCTCCTAGTTCTCTGACTTACCTTACTTACTTCTCATTATTTGACTCTTCTCTGTGTTTCTTGAGTACAGACATTTTCCAAAGTTCTGTCTTTAGCATCTTTTCTCTGTCTCTCTCTAGTCTGTTTCTACTGCAACTTAAACCATTACCTCTGTGTACTAGGTCTACATCTCTGCACAGGGCCTTTCTCTTGAGCTCAAGACCCACATTTCCAGCTACTTCCTAGTTATCTCTAGATCCACATCAAATTCTGATGGCACCACAAACTAATGTGTCCAAAAAGGAGCTAATCATCTTCAATCCAGCTTTTTCTGTTGGCTACCATGTTTGGTGGTGTCACCTAGCCAAAAGAGGGCATTTTGGTGGTCACAATAGCTGGGGAGTGCTACTCAAATTTAGTGGGCAGAAGTCAATGATGATAAACATCCTAAAAGGTCTGGTAGAGTGTGGCACAGCAGGAACTGTCCCAAATGCCTCTATACCAACTTTTTGGCTCAAAATCTGGTGTCATTTACAACTCTTCTCTTTTTCTTACCCACACATATAGGTGGTCACCAAGTCCTATAGATTCTGTCTCTGAAATATCTCCTCCCCTTTGCTCCTGTCACTGACTTAATTCAAATATGAGCTCTCAGCTACAACTTTGCCAAAGCTTTCTAAACTGGCCTCTGCCTTGAATCTTCCTTTTCCTACTTTCACATTGCTGTCAGAGTTCTCTTCCCCCAAAACATCTGATCATGACCCCCTTCAATAAACAATATAACCCAAGCTCTAGCGTGAAAGCCCAGTTTTTCATCTTTTTCTCCACTTCTAATCTGTGTGGGCAAAGCAGTTATTTCCATTGCCTCTTTACTCTCTTTTGGAAAAGGATGAAGTCCTAAGAAATAACTGGTCCTACTCAGGTACTCCTAGGATTCCGATGTAAAAAATCACCATCCACCTGTTTATTGGAATCTCCCTTCCTTCCCTACAAAGATCAAGGTTCACCTCCTTCTGGGACTTAAAGATGGACCAAGGACATAGCATCTAGTGTCAGTGAATAAAGGTCAAGTCTGGAACACAAGACGTGTCTGCTGAATCTCTGTATCTATTCCCATCTGACCTAAACTCCATTGGTAAATGGAAGACACTGTTTCCTAAAACCTCCCTGACTCAAGAGACATTTGAGGAAACCAAATGCTAAGTAACTTACTGATTAGGTATGTGAAACTAAAATATTAGTTTCACCAAGTGGCATGGTCTGGGAAAAGGCCGCGGGCTCAGGAAAACCACTTTTCTAGTTTCTGTGGTACTACTAGCCAGTTATAACTAGTTGTATGATATTACATAATGAGACCTGAGCCTCGGTTTTTCTCATCTCCAGAATTGGAGATAATACTCCAAGTCTTCCTGTGGGAATATTAGAAAATGAATAAAGTTATGATATACTGATAAGGCAAATACTCCCCCAACTTTCATTTAAGTCATGAAATCTGGCTAAATGTTGGTGAGTGAGCAGGCTGTGTACTCCTTCCCACCTCAGCAGCAGACACAAAGGGTCTCTTCTCAAATTTCAGGAACTTCCTCACAGAAGGGAGAACTTGTCAGGAAAGCCTGGACTGGACACTGGGAGAATAATATTAGCTAAATTAGCTTATACAGGTAGTACTTACTGTGAATCCAGCAGTGTTCTAAGTTTTGTCTTATCTAATCCTCGCAACACGTAGGCACAGAGTGGTTTGGAAGATGTTTACAAATTCTCTGATACTTTCTTCAAAGGGTGGAGCTTAACTTCCCTTCCCTGGAGTGTAGCCTGGACTTAGTGATCCCTTTCTAATGAATAAAGTGGATGTGGCAGTGTGTGACCTCAGAAACTAAGTCATAAAAGGTGTTGTGGTTTCCTCCTTGCTTTCTTCTTGGGTCACTTACACAGAATACCCCATCCATTGATTATTGTGGTTATGAATGCACACACATATGTACATGAAACTACAGACGTAATAGGGTTAGGACCTCTGTCTCCACAATTACATATTAGAGATTGCATTCTTTGCCTCTCTTCCTTTTGCAACAAACTTGCTTCTACTTTGTTGTATTCATCATATTGGCAGAGCCTGGCAGTCATTAGAGAAGCAGCCTGGTCTAAAGCAGTCTTTCTCAGCTTCACTGCAAGTTCTTCCCTTCTTTTCTGCACTCAGCAACATTAACCTAGGTCCCTCTCTGGATGCTTACTATCCTCTATCTTTGGGTGTCCTGTGTTTGTGCTTATCTTTTTCAAATTGTGTTGTTAGCTTCTTGTGGGCTGAGCTCTCATCAGTCAGTAGTGCTCTGGTGCCTGGTGCCCCCAACCCGAAGGTTTAACAAATATTGTTAAGTAAATGAGTGAATGGTTGATGGATGATAGATTGCCTCAGTGACACTCCCATTGTGCCTCATTTTCTTACACACCTAGTTACAGCTTTGCACTGTTCTTTCTTTTTACCCCTCCACGTGCATTCTTTAGCTCTCCTCTGAGCCCCAGCAAAAGGCTGATCTCTATGGACTCTGTGGGCATGGGGGCAAACTTTTACCTCTATCCTCTTAGGGTGCTTGTTTGTTTGTTTGTTTTTTTGGCTGGGCCTAAGAATTAAATTGACATAAGTCAGATCAATGGAGAAAAACATACAAGTTTATTTAACACAAGTTTTTTTGTGGCACAGAGCCTTCATAAGGAAATAAAGACCCAAAGAAACAGTTAAAGTTAAACACTTATATACTGAATTGGACAAAGGGTAGTAACTTGTGAAAATGTGACAAGGCAAAGGGGGTTGGGCTAGAGAAGTTAATTGGGTGGAGAAGTGACTAGGAAGATAAGGATTAATTTAACAGGGTTTGTACAGATTTCCCTCAGCCTCAACTTCTCATTCTTGATGACAAGAATTAAATTTTCCTTCTTGTATAGGGAGAACATCTTTCACATGGGGATTTTATCTTCTGAATTTAAGGTCCGAGTGATCTTCTTGGCACCTGCTGTATTTCAAGTGCCTTTAAATCAAAATAGTCCATATCCCATAGCAGCATATTTTGAGATGGCATGTTTTGAACCCTTTTAACTGCATAGGGTGGGACAAGAGACAAGTCACAGTATTATTCCCTGTCCCCCCGGGTCTGGTTACACTAACCCTGGAACCTGTGAATATTATTTGTCAAAAAAAGGACTTTGCAGGTATGATTAAGGATCTTGAGATAAGGAGGTTATCCTGGTTAGCAGGGTGGACACTAAAAGCAAGCACATGTATTCTTGTAAGAGGGAAGGCAGAGAGAGATTTGCTGACAGACACAGAAGAGGAGGGTACAATGGAGGCAGAGATTGGAGTGATGCAGCCACAAGCCAAGGAAAGCTGGCAACTATCATAAGCTGGAAGAGGCAAGGAATAGTGTCTTTCCTGGAACTTGCCAACACCTTGATTTTGGCCCAGTGAAACTGAATTCAGACTTCTACATTAAACTAATGAGAATAAATCTCTGTTGTTTTAACCAACCATATTTGTGGCAATTTATTGCAGTGTTCATAGGAAACGAATATACGCTTCTTTTGCCCTTGCTCTTTCAGGGTCAGGAGTGTTCATGTTTTTCTATAATTGCTAAATGCTCACGTCCCACTGACCTTTGTTTATACTTTCTTCAATTAATATAGTACCACTTTGTTGCTGGGACTCTGCCAAGAGACGCAGTGAAGAAAATAAAGACACAAACAACAAGAGGTCCCTGAAAATATCTTATTTCACCAATAAACCCATCCTTTAATTTTCAGTCTTCTTGGGCAGTGCTGGGGCCATTAGCTCCTTAGAACTGTCGTTCCAGATTTCCCTTGGCCCTGTATATTCTCCTCAGAACTACATTTCTCAGAGGCCACAATCAAGATGAATCCCCTCACCTCTATTCAGGGGTGGGTTCATCCATGGCCTGGAGGGGCCTATCTGAGGCACAGGATGTGTTCAAGACAGGATATAGATATAGGTCCCATCCCACTGTGAGGTCTTTCATGTTGGTCCCCCATTCCATCCCCTCACCACATTATCTTCACAGCAACAAATCCAGAGATAGATACATGTCTCTGATCTTTCTCTTGTTGTATCAAATTATTTTTCCTGGGAACAACTGTCTATCATCAGCTGGACAGAAATAAAAATTTAATAATTATAGTTGACAGGAGGAAATGCTAGTGGATTGATTTTTTTTCTCAGCATTAACTTATTCTGCCATATTTCTTAAACCTTTAGCAACTGCCAACACTCTCTAGTACTGATAGACCACAGAATAAAAGAACAGGAAGCAAAGTAATTATGCATGGTTTAACAGTATGTCTTGTTCCAATCCAGCAAGTAGGCATGGTTTTAATTTTACACTGTGCTTTCGTAGTAGAGCCAGAATTTCTATAAGGAAACAATTTGATTCCTAACATCTGTGTGTGAAGATTTCCAGCTGAAATCATGTGCTGTGCTTAATCAAGGACTCACATTGGGGTGGTGGGATGGCACCTCACAAAGGCAGGATGGATGCCCCACAACCACCCAAAATTTGGTTTAGATGTCAAGACTGACATCTAACCACACTGAGACTCACAATGAGACTCATAGGCAAAGTATGGCAGGTTCCCAAACTAGTCCAAAAATGTATTGAGAGAAAGCAGGGAGGGGTTTCTAGCTTAGAGTTTTATGGTGGTTAGGGGACTGGACTGGGATAAGGGTTTCCCATGCAAGGTAGAGGTTATATAGTTTGAACAACTCCCACCCCCACCTTGCTAGGATACCAAGGGAGAGAGCATCCAAGTTTTCTTATCAGCTGTCCAGATGTAGTACAGAAAGGAAGAAGGGGTGGCTTGAAAGCTGTCAGCAGTCAACTATCAAAAAAGGAAACAGTCAGTTATAGGTGGTTTCTGCATGATGGGTCAATAACTTGTAGAAAAGACGTGAAAGTGGATTTGTAGCAAATGTGAAGGGCAGAGGGCCAGTAGCTGAAGTAAAGCATGATGTTGAATATCCACATCCTGTTTGATATTTATACAATCCTCTTTCTCAGCTGCCTGAACTACAGAAAGAAGGAACAGTAATAAAGACTGAGGAAAATTTCTCAAAGAGCTGTTTCTTAAAAAAAAAATCTCTATCAGTCCTTTAAGGCAAAGGGAACATCCCTGCTTTGTAGCACAAGTAACAAAAGATCTCAAGAGTTGATGACAGGCCTTTTCTGAGACAGGAGAGGCTGCAGGAGAGGGGTCTTTTTTGTGGCTTCTTCTTGGAATGCTCTTTCTCCCAGATCTTTCTATGGTTGCCTCTTCTCATCCTTCAGAACTGTGGGAGATTCTATTTTCCAAAAATGGCCACAGCAATATTTCCAGTCCCAAATGTTCTTCTAGAACCTTGCTAGTCTCTGGTAGGAGGTGAAGGCTATTCTCCCATTCCACCTCCCAATCTGGTTGGGACATTTTTACTGCATCCATGAATAGTATTTGACAGAGTGCCAGTGAGTGACTTCAATGGCTAGGTTATAACAAGTGAGATGTCACTTGATACCTGACTCTCTCTCAGGATGCTCACCTTTGGAACCCAGTCACCATACCGTGAGAAAGCCCAGGCCATCTGGAGAATCAACCTGTGGATGTTTTGGCCTATAGCAAAACTAGGGACTCAGCAGATAGCCAGGGTCAACTGCCAGATCTGTAATTGAGTGAGCCTATAGGTGACTTCAACCCCAGCCTTCAAGCCTTCCAACTGAGTGCCAGACAGACATCATGGGACAAACTATGCCCTCTGTGCCCTGTCCAAATTCCTGACTCACAAATCCATGACCACAAAAACTGATTATTTTATGCCACTATGTTTTGGGATAATTTGTTATACAGCTGTAATAAGTGAAACTCAGTTAAGATGTCACCTCAGAGCTTTTCTTGACATTGCTCACCAAAATCACATGCACCAGTCATTCTCCATCACATTACCCTATTTCATTTTCTTTATATTTTTT
The DNA here is from genome assembly GCF_002776525.5 of Piliocolobus tephrosceles. Taxonomy (NCBI): domain Eukaryota; kingdom Metazoa; phylum Chordata; class Mammalia; order Primates; family Cercopithecidae; genus Piliocolobus; species Piliocolobus tephrosceles. The sequence goes on along the minus strand of NC_045438.1, from coordinate 141,251,429 downwards.
ACTGTGGTAAAATATACATAACATAAACTTTCCCATTTTAACCATTCTCAAGTGTACAATTCAGTGGCATTAAGTATATTCACAATATTGAACAATCACCACTGTTCATCATTCCAAACAGAAATTGTGTCTATTAAATAATTCCCCATTCCCCTCTCCTCCCAACTGCTGGAACCTATAATCTACTTTATGTATCTGTAAGTTTGCTTATTCTAGATACCTCACCTAAGTGGAATCATACCATATTTACCCTTTTGTGTCTGGCTTATTTCACTTAGCATAATGTTTTCAAGGTTCATTCATTTTGTAACATGTATCAGAATTTCCTTCCTTTTTCAGCTTGAATAATATTCTATTGTATGTGTATACCACATTTTGTTACCCATTCAATTATTAATGGACAATTGGGTTGCTTCCACCTTTTGGCTATTGTAAATAATGCTGTTATGAACATGGATGCACAAATATCTCTTCAAGATCTTGCTTTCTATTTTTTTTCCTTCCTTCCTTCCTTCCTTCTCTTTCTTTCTCTCTCCTTCCTTCCTTCCTTTCTCTTTCTTTCTTTCTTTCTTTCTTTCTTTCTTTCTTTCTTTCTTTCTTTCTTTCTTT
>NC_045438.1:141236982-141250810 GCF_002776525.5 Piliocolobus tephrosceles | reverse complement strand
TTTCTTTCTTTCTTTCTTTCTTTCTTTCTTTCTTTCTTTCTTTCTTTTTCTTCCTTTCTTCCTCTCTTTTCTTTCTTTCTCCCTCTCTTTTCTTTCTTTCACCTTTTTTTGAGACAGGGTCTTGCTTTGTCACCCAGGCTGCAGTGCTGCAGTGCAGTGGTGCAACCATAGCTCACTGCAGCCTCGGTCTCCTGGGCTTAAGTGATCCTCCCACCTCAGCCTCCTGAGTAGCTAGGACTACATTTGCTGTCAATTCTTTTGGGTATATACCAAGACATAAAGTTGCTGGATCATGTGGTAATCCTATGTTTAACTTTTTGAGGAACTACCGAACAGTTTTCCACATAATCTGCACCATTTTGCATTCCTACCAACAAAGCATGGGTTGCAATTTGCCTGCATACTAGCTAACACTTGCTATTTTCCTTTGCTTTAATAATAACTATCCTAATGGGTGTAAAGTAGTACCACATTGTGGGTTTTATTTGCATTTTCCTAATGGCTACTTATATTGAGCATTTTATTATGTGTTATACAGTATATCTTCTTTGGAAATTTTTCTATTCAAATACTTTGCCCATTTTGGAATTGGGTTTTTGTTGTTGAGTTGTAGGTGTTCTTTATATATTCTGAATATTAATCCCTTATCAGATATATGATTTGCAAATATTTTCCCCCTTTCTGTGGGTTTTTGACTTCCTTAATAGTGTCCTTTGATGCACAAAAGTTAGAAACTTTGATGAAGTTCAATTTATCTATTTTTTTGTTTCCTGTGCTTTCAGTATCATGTCCAAGAAATCACTGCCAAATGCAATGTCATGAAGATTTTCTTGTAGGTGTTATGTTTTCTTCTAATGGTTGTATATTTTTAGCTTTTGTGTTTGGGTCTTTAATCCATTTTGAGTGAATTTTTTAGTGTGGTGTAGGTAAGGGTTCATTTTCATTCTTTTGCATATGGACATGCAGTTTTCCCAGAGCCATTTGTTGAAAACACTGTCCTTTGCCCAGTGAATGGTCTTGGTGCTTGCTCTTGATGAATATCAATTGGTCATATTATTTCTTTGCTGTCTATTCTCTTTCATTGGTCTATATATCTGTTTTTATGTCAGTATAACATTCTTTTGATTACTATAGACTTGTAGTAACTTTTAAAATCAGAAAGTATTACAACTTTGGTCTATTTATTTATTTATTTATTTGCTATTTGGGATCCTTTGAGATACCACGTGAATTTTAGGATGAGTTTTTCTTATTATCTAGAAAAAAACACTATTAGGATTTTTATAGGGATTACATTGAAGCTGTTGATCACTTTGGATGACGTTATTCTGTTAGCAGTATTAAGTCTTCCAATCCAATGCAATGTCTTACCATTCATTTATATCTTAATTTCTTTTGGTAGTGTTTTGTAGTTTTCAGTGTACAAATCGTTCACTTCCTTGGTTAAATTTATTCTTAAGTATTTTATTTTTATGCAATTATTAAGTACAATTGTTTTCTTAATTTCCCTTTTGGATTGTTCATTGTTAGTGTATAGCAATGCAACTAATTTTTGTGTATTGATTTTATATTCTGCAACTTTGCTGAATTCCTTTATTAGCTCTAGGTATTTTTGTGGAATCTTCAGAGTTTTCTACACATAAAATCATGCCATCTTCAAACAGAGATAATTTTACTTCTTCCTTTTCAATTTGTATAACAAATGCTTGTTTTAAACCCATCAATTAAAACTCCCTGAGAGAAATCTGTTTGGATAATGCTCTAGACCCAGTAAAGGTATTGGCCCAAGGGTCCCTCTTTCTCTCCCGCTACCTGCATTCTCTGACCTTCATATGTATGGCCTTCAGTCATACCATGTACCTGTCAGGACCTGCAAGAGGTAAAATCTTTATTTCCATCTTGTGTCTCTTAATCATTGAAGGGGTGCTCTCCAGCTTAATGATCCCAAATTAAATAATATGTTAAATAGATAGTGGGCCCAAGTAAGCATTCTTACCTTGTTCCTGTCCTTAAGGGAAAGGGTTTTGATCTTTCACCATTAAGTATGACATTAACTGTGGGTATTTTATATATGGTTTTTATCATGTTAAGGGAGTTTTCATCCATTCCTAGTGTATGAGTGGTTTTTGTTTTTTGGTTTTTTTTTTGAGACTGAGTCTCACTCTGTCACCTAGGTGGCGCGATCTTGGCTCACTGCAACCTCCGCCTTCCAGGTTCAAGCAATTATTGTGCTTCAGCCTCCTGAGTAGCCGGGACTACAGGCACACGCCACCACTGCCACCTAATTTTTGTATTTTTAGTAGAGAAGGGGTTTCACCATATTGGCCGGGCTGGTCTCGAACTCCTGACCTCAGGTGATCTGCCTGCTTTGGCCTCCCAAAGTGCTGGGATTACAGGCATGAGCCACTGTACCCGGCCTTATGAGTGTTTTTTATTATGAAAGTATATTGAATTTTGTCAACTGCTTTTTCCTGTATTAATCAAGGTGATCATGTAATTTTGTTCCTGCATTCTATTAATGGGGTGTATCACATTAATTAACTTTCAGTTGTTAAACCATTCATATTCCAGGAATAAATTTCACTCATTCATGGTGTATAATTCTTTTAATATGTTGCTGAATTTGGTTTGCTAATTTAGTATCTTGTTGGTCTTCATAATTTTTATCAGTATTTGCATTATCTTACTTATATATATGTATGTGTCACTTGAGAATGTAAGCTCCTTGGAGAAAAGGAATGCTGCTTTGTTTCTTACAACTAGGATCATGCCCAGCTCAGTACATTTTTCTTAACTGCCAAGAAATGGCAATTTGGCAATGAAACATCTGAAAAAGGAGGACAAGAAAAAGGCACTTGAGGGTACTTTTGGAGGCACAAATAAAATTCTCCCTAAGGAATCTCAGAGGTAGGAGGAATTTGAGAAGATCATAGTTTTCACAAAGTAGGTAGAGACAGGACTACATAAACATTCTGAGTTAACCTTCAGGTTTTTGTGGCCTGATAAAATATATTATAAAAGTATATGTCAATATTCATAGTCAACTATTGTGGTAAGAAGAATTGTAAGATGATTCCCATGGACCCTTCTGTTTCTAGTATTACTTACATAATTATGCTAGGTTATGTGGCAAAATAAATTTTGTAGATGTAGTTAAGGTTACTCATCAGTTGACTTTAAAATAGATTATCCTGCTGGGCCTAACCTGGTCACATGAGCCTTTTAAAAGCAGAGAGCTTTCTCCAGCTGGTAACATGAGGATTTGACTGTGATTCATAGCTTTGAAGATGAGGAGGACTCCATGGAAAGGACCTGAAAGGGGCCTTTAGGAGCTAAGACCAATCTCTAGTCAATAACCAGCAAGAAAATGGGGATCTCAGTCCTTCAATTACAAGGAAGTGTATCCTGTCAATGATCTGAATAAGCTTGGAAGTAGATTCTTCTACAGATCCTTTAGATGAGAATGCAGCTTGATCAACACCTTGATTTAAGCCTTGTAAGGGCCCACAAAGAGAAACCAATTGGACCTACCCAGACTTCTGACCTACAGAACTGTGAACTGTAAATATGTGTTGTTTTAAGCCACAAAGTTTGTAGGAATTTGTTACACAGCAATAGAAAGCTAATACAGCTGTCACCTGAACTGTCTTGACTTACATTATTTCCAGCTTTGGTGTCTTTGCAACGAAATCAGCCTCTTTAACCTCTTAAAAAATATGAAGCAATCTTCAAGGTTGAGAGAAATCAGAATCAGAGGCTGTGTCTTGCAGTGGCCTTGGGCTTCTACTTATCCTGGACATTTTGAACAAGGAGATCAAAAGGGTAAATTGTATTCTCTGTAGGAATAATTATCTGCTGGTATCAATGTCCATTTTATTCCTAGGTCATTTAGGTAAAATCCACTTATACAACTTCATCTTATATCACTCTATGCCATGTATCCCACACAATAGCAATTATAAGACGATAAACTCTTTGGGAATTCATAAACTTTCAAACCTTCTATCATGTTGATTTCTATTCCCAGAATGCACTTCTTTCTTCCTTTCTTTGCTTGGATAGTTTCATCAGGGCCCATATTAAAATGTCACCTTTACTGGGAAGTTTACCATGGAGTAAAATGGCTTGCCGTTTCTTGGCCAAGTACATCACTTTGTTTACATCTTTAGTACAGGTGACATTTCATTATATAATTTTAATTGTTCCATCTATATGCATGAATAGATTGTGAACTCTTGAGAACTAATTGTATTATATTTGTATCTGTAATTCCTAAGAAATATGAGTGCTCAATAAACATTTGTTAAATAAATAAGAAAAACTACAGGAAAAGGAAATACTGGATTTGTTCTCTGAGGAGGAAGTGATAAATTCCAGTACAGGAGTACTTAATTGGACATTCCAGTGGAGCATTGGACATGCTTTTCTTAGTTGGACATGCCATCTGAGTAGAAATGTCTAATAGGCAGCTAGGAGTACAGGATGGCAGCTCGCAAATGAAGCAGTACAGATCATATTGTTCTTTAAAGTAATCTCTTCTAGGCATCATGACTTTGTTTATACTGCTTTCAGTAATTTTATTATTCCCTGTCAGATCTTTCTGCAAACCAAGTAACTTGAAATATCCCAATATTAAGGCCGGGCGCGGTGGCTCAAGCCTGTAATCCCAGCACTTTCGGAGGCCGAGATGGGCGGATCACGAGGTCAGGAGATCGAGACCATCCTGGCTAACACGGTGAAACCCCGTCTCTACTAAAAACTACAAAAAACTAGCCGGGCGACGCGGGGGCGCCTGTAGTCCCAGCTACTCGGGAGGCTGAGGCAGGAGAATGGCGTGAACCCGGGAGGCGGAGCTTGCAGTGAGCTGAGATCCAGCCACAGCACTCTAGCCTGGGTGAAGAAATATCCCAATATTAGCAAATTAAAATGAGAATTATAGAGCTTTACAATTAAGAATTTGGGGGCCATTTCTCTTCTGTTTTAGATGCTTTTAAATATAATATTAGTCATTTTTAGTACTTACTCAATTCCTCAAATTTTGTATTTCTAGCAGCCAAAATTATAAATTTTAACATTCTATGTGTGACAGGATTTCTCTGTCCACTTTTGAGTTTTTTTACAATGTTATTTTTTATTTTGCCAATCTCTGAAAACTTCACCATTATTTCATCAATGTCCTAAATGGCACATTCACTTTAATTTTTTATTTCTCAAAATTCGTAGCCAAAACTTCGTTATTTCATATTGAAGAAGTCACTGTAGTCACTAGTATTTGAGTGTAGTATGCAGATCAGCAGCATCACCAAGGGCCTGTTAGAAATGCTGACTCCTAGACCTCTTTCCAGACCTCCTAAACAAGATCCTGAATGATTCAAAAGCACTTTAAATTTTGAGAAGCAAACTTGCTAGAATGTTTCTTAGCAAATTTATGGTCCATGTATACCAGATTTGTACAGTAGCCCCTGCATTATCTGTAGTTTCCCTTTCCAAAGTTTCAGTTACCTGATGTCAACTACTGTTCAAAAATATGAAAAGGAAAATTCCAGAAATAAACCATTTGTAAATTTAAAATTGTGCTTCATTATGAGTAGCATGACAAAATCTCATGCCATCCTGTTTTATCCCACCTGGGACATGAATCATGTCTTGGTCCAGCACATCCACGACATTGTCTGCTCCTGACATCCAAACATGGACATTGCCATGGCTTCATGATCCAGAATCACCTGAAGCAGATGAAACTCCTGAGGTATTGTCAGAAGGTCAAGAGTAGCCTAGCACTGGGTCACAATACCTACATCATTCACCTCAGTTCATCTCATCACATAGATATCTTATCATCTCACATCATCACAAGAAGTATGAGCACGTACAAGATATTTTGAGAGACCACACTCACATAACTTTTACTACAGTATATTATTATAGTTGTTTTATTATTATTGTTAATCTCCTGTGCCTAGTTTATAACAATTAGACTTTATCATAGGTATATATGTGTAGGGAAAAGCAGTACAGTATGTATAGGGTTCAGTATAATCCACAGTTTTAGGCATCCACTGAGGGTCTTGGAATGTATTCTCTGTGAATAAGAGGGGACCACTGTAATACTAATCTTGTATGAAAAATTTTGTTACTGAATATGAATTTTACTTTTTGCATAATATATTAGGAGATGAAACTGCCTTATTATCCCTAACTTTCTTGAAATTGAACATTTCTTTATATGCTAAAAAAAATTGGGCAGCTGAAATTTTAAAGAAATGTTTAAAACTATCAAAACTCATGTATCTAATATTTTCACTCTTATCATTGCCTATTTTCTCCTTTTGCCCATACTTTGCAGTTAAAGAAACATGTTTTTGGTAAACTGATAAAGTAGATGAACTGATTTTTAGCTAATTGTTCATTCATTGATTTTTGTCTAATTGATTTATGGATTTTACTGATTCCACAAAAGCAAAGCTCTATTGAGAGGTAGTGTAAAGTTGCTCAAGCACCCAAGAAAGTCAGTTTTGGAGAGTCTAACAATATTCATTTTATAATCCTGTAGCTCTCTGATGTATAGAGAAGTTAAAAACCTAAAGTTTCACTTATGGTAAGTGGTAGTCCTGAGATTTGATCCTGGATGTAAACGGCAATGCTACTCTGTTCATTTCACCGTGATCACTACATTACAGACACTCATTAAATAAGCAGTGATCATTTGCTTTTTTAAATTAATTGAGGGTACACTGGCAATCCTCTGGTACACTGACACAATGAAGAAATTTTACCTTGATCATGATAATGTGATCTGTTTAGATTTGTAAAAGTGTTGACAAGGAATTTCACCAAAGTTATTATTTTCTTAAGAAAACGACTTACATTGGGTTTGGGAGAACTTTGTAACAAGGGAAGTTCCGTGAGGATAGAACACTGGGTGTATAAAAGAGAAGGTGCAGGCCGGGCACCAGGACTCAGGCCTGTAATCCCAACACCTCGGGAGGCCGAGGCGGGTGGATCACGACGTCAGGAGATTGAGACCATCCTGGCGAGCACGGTGAAACCCCGTCTCTAATAAAAAAAATACAGAAAAATTAGCCGGGCATAGTGGCGGGCACCTGTAGTCCCAGCTACTCAGGAGGCTGAGACAGGAGAACGGCGTGAACCCGGGAGGCGGAGCTTGCAGTGAGCCGAGATCGCGCCACTGCACTCCAGCCTGGGCAACAGAGTGAGACTCCACCTCTAAATAAATAAATAAATAAATAAATAAATAAATAAATAAATAAATAATAAATAAATAGAAGGTGCAAACTATCATGCAGTTCAAAAGAGGCACTTTGCTATGTATCCCTGTTACTAAAAGAAACCCAGTTGGCTGACCACTCAGGATGTAGCATTACCTTTGGTGATTTACTGATAGGCATTGTGATGAGGTGGAAAAGCATGAACTCTGAAGCAAGTCAGAACAGAATGTGGGTTTTTCGTTTGGTTGTTTGTTTTTCTTTTCAGACAGGATCTTGCTCTGGAGCTGGAGTGATTGACACAATCTCCGTTGGCTGCAACTTCCACCTCCCAGGTTCAAGCAATCCTCCCACCTCTGCCTCCTGAGTATCTGGGACTACAGCCCTACATCACCACACCTGGCCAATTATCTGTAATTTTTCTAGAAACGGGGTTTCATTATGTTGCCCAGGCTGGTCTGGAACTCCTGGGCCCAAGCAATCCGTCTGCCTTGGCCTCCCAAAGTGCAGGGATTATAGACATGAGCCACTGTACCTGGCCAGAACAGAATCTGAATGCTGACTCTACCACTTTCTACATGATTGACCTTAAGAAAGTTACTTACCATTTTAATTTCAACTTTATCACTTATAAGAATAGGCATGGCAATACAAATCTCCTAGGACTCTTATTTTTAAAATGAGATAAAGCATGTTAAGTGGACTGACATGCTGTTATTTAATAAATGGTAATTATTATTGCTATAGTTATAATCCAGGGCCTAGTCCTAAATTTTTGAAACTAGATGTTGCCAGAAAATAATTGATAGGCTGATTCACATTAACCAAACTCACTTGAAACTGATGTATAAAACAGAATGCTTATTTATTAATTAACAATGAGAATTGCAACTATTATGAAGACTGAAATACTTAGTGAACACAAACACTGCATTCTCTTTTTGTAGTCATACCTATAGGGTAAACCAACTTGTTATCAGAAAAGAAGGGTGTATAGGAGAAAATCAGCCTAGAAAAATGTGAAATTCGTGCACAGGAAGTTAGATGTGTGATTCAAATTATTTTGATCATGCTAAAATAACCTGATAGAGATCATACCAACATTGTCATATGTGCTCTAATTTTTTAAGCCTCCTAATTAATCTAGGCACTGTTCCTTCACGGGGCCCTGTGCCCTTCTATTTCTCAGCTTCTTCTTGGTTTCATTTCCTATTCTCTACAGCCTGGATTCTGTATATTACCTAGGGACATGGGCCGTGATTACTTTCTCCTAAAACAACAGGATCATTATGATGAAAACTGAAGTTGTTTCCCCCAATAATGATTTGCCCTACTTACCTTTCAACCAGTTACACACTTTTAAATAATAATGGGGGTCAGCCAAGCATGGTAATTCATGCCTGTAATCCCAGTATTTTGGGAGGCCAAGGCGGGAGGATTACTTGAAGCCAGGAGTTCGAGACCAGCCTGGGAAACAAAAGGAGACCCTGTCTCTACAAAAAATAAAAAAAAATTAGCCAGGCATGGTGGCACACACCTGTGGTCCCTGCTACTCAGGAGGCTGAGGTGGAAGGATTGCTTGAGCCCAGAGTTCGAGGCTGCTCTCCAGCCTGGGCAACAGAGCAAGACCCTGTTGAAAGCAAGAAAGCAAGTAAGCAAGCAAGCAAGAAAGAAAGCAAGCAAGAAAGAGAAAGAAAGAGAGAGAGAAAGAGAGAGAAAGGAAGGAAGGAAAGGAAGGAAAGAAAGGAAAGAAAGAAAGAGCCCATCATATGAGGTAGTGGGTTCCAGGGGCTTGGCCCTCTTCCACTATCTTTCTTCTGCCTTTTTACTGTAACATTTGAGAGCCCAGACTCTGTGCTTACTATTTTTGAATCAAAATGTTCCCAAATTATCAAAGCCACTTTCTCATTTGCATTTGTCACAATGATGGAATTCACAAGAAAGTATATTACAGACTCTGAAAACAATTCTCCAAATAATTTTGGCACCTCTTCTGGAACATTTCCTTCACCTTCGGGTTCTTCTTCTCTTGCATCTCTCTTATGTAAGCAGTGGCTGCTTTGTATTCCACACCTGACTTAACTGGGCCTGGAGGGTGAGGTGCCCTTTTTGCTCCTCATTGTCACATTCAGGCCATTGTTTCTCTCCCTAGAGTCCCCTAGCTCCTCTAAGATACCTGCTGTCAAACTAAACCACTTACTACCCCTTGCTGAAGTAATCTACTAATACCTGGTCACTTCTTCATTTATGGGAGATGACAACACCTTCCTCACACTTCCCATGACTGCTCAGACCATTATACTTGGTGATTTCGATATGTATGTCAAGTCAATCCATTCAATATCTTAGGCTCTCAGGCCTTTGCCTTCCTCTTTTCCAATTATCTTCTTTTTCCTTCCACTTCAGACATCCACACCAATAGTCACAACCTAGACCTCGTGGCATTACCAATAAGCACACTCCGCAAAACCTCAGTTTCAAGCATTCCACTTCCAAACTACCAGGCCCTATCTTTTCAACTTACTCCCCTCCCTTTAATACTTCAACTTTAATTTTTTCAGCCCAACAAAACCTAAAGTAATAAAATTATGGATTTATTTTTGCTTTTCTAACTCCCTTCCCACCTCCCTGCACCCCCACTTTAGCCCTTACTTTCACTTCTTCTCACTTTGAATTCCACAGGACATCGCTATAATTTATTTCTCATAAGCACCCTTGCTCTCTTACCCCTCTCTCTTGGGTCACACTCTTCTGGAAAAATTCTGGCTAAATCCAATTTTCAGCTTATTCCACTCCTGCTCTCCTGCACCTGAACATAGCTAAAGAAAACTCAGTGATAATGATTTGTCTCATTTTGAACTCATGACCCAATTATCTGAGAGGAGATACCCTTTGAAATAATTTGGTACTACCCTCCAATCCTACATTTCTTTAGTCAATTCACTTTCTCATTCTACAGGTGACCTGATCCCCTCTTCTTAAACTTCTAACATCTCTTTATACCTACTTCTCATTCTCGGCTTATGATCTAATTTCTACGAAAAAAATAGAAGCAATCAGGACAGAACTTCCACATCCATCCTCCACCAACCCATTGCAACCATAGCCAAATACTCTTTGTTCCCTCCTATTTTAACCACCATATCATTTATGTTCCTGTTTTCAACCCTTCCGCTTATGGCCTGAAGGTCATCTTATCTTGCTTCCTCAGAAACTCCAACCTATTTATCCCCTCTCCTTTCTGAATTATCAGTTTTTTTCTATTCATTCAATCCCAGTAGGATTCAAACATTCAAACATACTATAACACTGAATATTTTAAAAATCCTCAACTCCATGTCCCCTTCTAGCAACTACCCCAATTTTCTTTTCCCTTTATGGAAAACTCAAGTGTTCAAATTTGTATTCTCCAGTGTCTTATTTCCTATTCTCATATTAAGCCCTCCCGTCAATTTTAGTTCCACCACTCTACCAAAACTGCTCTTAAGATCACCACTGACCTTTTCACTGCCAAATCCAGTGTCAATTCTGTCTTCATCTTATTCAACCTCTCAAAAGTGTTTTACCTGAATCACTGATTTCATTCAGCTTCTGGGGTACTACATTCTGCTGATTGTCTTACTACCTCACATGCTGCCTACCTCACACATGGATCCTCATCTTTCTGATTTCTTTTGTTTTTTTTTAAGACCTCTCCCTCATACCTCAGGCTTGCATATCCCACCGTCTTGATATCTCAGCTTGAAGGTCTAATAGACATATAAAACACTTTGCTTAGATAGCTAAATCATAATGAAAACGTTGGCAAAGATCTGGAGCAATGGAAACTCTCGAACATGGGTGGTGGGAATGTAAATTGGTGCGATTCTTTGGCAAAACATTTGTCAATGTCAACTAAAGCTGAACATATGTATACCCCTGTGACACAACAATTTTACTCCTAGGTTTATACCCAACAGATATGAATACACATTACGTCAAAAGACATGTATAAGAATGTTCTCAGTGGCATTATTCATAATTGCCTCCAACTGGAAACAATCCAAATGCCTGTCTGCAATAAAATGGGTAAATAGTGAAACATTCAGATAATGGAATATTACAACACCCACAAAAATAAATGAACCACAGCTATTTGCAATAACGTGAATAAATCTCACAAACAGTAGGTAAAAAATGCTAGACACAAATGTATAGGGTATGATTGTTGTGGTTTGAATATCTCCTCCAAAACTCATGTTAAAATTTAATTGCCATTGTGACGGTAATAAGAGATGGGACCTTTACAGGGTGATTAGGTTATTAGGGATCTGCCCTCATGAATGGATTAATGCCATTATTGAGAAAGTGGGTTAGTTAGCACTGGAGTTCTACCCACTTTTTCCGTCTCAAGTGCTCTTGCCCTCCGTTGCCACATGATGCCTTCTGCCATGGGATGATGCAGCATGGAGGCCCTCACCATATGTTGGTGCCATGCATTGCCTTCTCAGCCTCCAGGACCATGAGCCAAATAAACTTCTTTATAAATTACGTAGTCTGTGGTATTCTGTTATAGCAACAAAAAACAGACTAAAACAGAAAATTGGTAAAGGCTATTTTAATGAGGTCCTAGATGGAAATCCTTGTATACAGTTGCAAAGAACTTGGGGGAATTGTGTCTTTGTTCTAGGGCCTTACAAAGTGCAGGACTTAAAAGTGATGAACTGGGATATCTGGTGGAAGAAATATCTAAGCAGCAAAGCATTCAGACTGCTGTGTGGCTGTTTTTAACTACCTACAATGAGATGTGAGAGGAAAGAAATAAAGATGGAATTTATAATTGAAAGAGAATCAGGGCAGAAATATTTGGAAAATATATAGCCTGGCCATATAAAAATAGAAAAGTATGTTCAGGAGAGAATACTAAGTGTGTGGCTAAGTGACTTTTTACTAAGGAGATAAGCATGGATAAAAGGAAAGTGCTATTCATTAAGACAATGGGAGACAGACCATAAAGCATTTCAAATATATTCAAGTCTGCCCCTACAATCACAGGCCCAGAACTCTAAAAGGGTAAAATGATTTCAGGGGAAAGGCCCAAGGCACCCTCCATGGACTCAGCTCAGAGCTGCCTCAGGTCTGCTCCCAGGGTTCCAGAGCAGCACTCTGTGGCCACCCTAGCCATGGCTCAGGTAGGCCCAGGTATGGCTTGATCCAGAAACTGCAAGCTGTAGAGCTTGGCAGTGTCCATGTGGTGCTGATGCAGCAGGCATGCACAATGCAATAGCTGTGAAGACCTGACTTCCTCCACCTAGATTTCAAAGGATGTTGCTGACAGTCTGGGGACCCAGGCAGAGAATTGTGCAGGGACACAGCCACTGCAGAGCCCCTACTAGAACAACGACAAATGGAAATGTGGGGTCAGAGTTGACACAGAGTCTCCACTAGGGCTGCCTAGTAGAGCGTGGAAGTAGGGCCACTCTCAGGACTCCAGAACTGTTGAGGTAACAGCATGCAACACCAACTTGGGAGAACTACATATACGAGACTCCGACCCATGACAGTTACTGCATGGACTGAGCCATTGGAGCAGGGCTGCCTGAGGGCTTGGCTTGCCCAACCCCAACCCCTAGATGTAGGACAAAGAGTCAAAGGAGATTATTCTCCCACTTTAGGACTTAATGTTGGCCAGGTACAGTGGCTCATGCCTGTAATCCCAGCATTTTGGGAGGCCAAGGCAGGTGGATTATTTGAGGTCAGGAGTTTGAGACCAGCCTGGCCAACATGGTGAAACCCTGTCTCTACTAAAAACACAAAAATTAGCTGGGCGTGGTGGCAAGTGTCTGTAATCCCAGCTACTCAGGAGGCTGAGGCAGGAGATTACGCTACTGCACTCCCCCTAGGTGATAGAGACTCCATCTCAAAAAAAAAAAAAAAAAAAAAAAAAAAAAAAAAAAAGGCTTAATGTTTTCCCTGCTGGGTTTTGGAAAATAGGTAACTTGTTTGATTTCACAGGCTTATGAATGGAGAGAATTTGCCTCAGGGTAAATCATGCCTTGAGTACAACCCACATCTGATTCAGATGAGACTCTGGACTTTTGAGTTGGTGCTGGAATGAGTTAAGAATTTGGGGACTTGGCCGGGCACGGTGGCTCAAGCCTGTAATCCCAGCACTTTGGGAGGCCGAGACAGGCGGATCACGAGGTCAGGAGATCGAGACCATCCTGGCTAACATGGTAAAACCCCGTCTCTACTAAAAAACAAATACAAAAACTAGCTGGGCGAGGTGGCGGGCGCCTGTAGTCCCAGCTACTTGGGAGGCTGAGGCAGGAGAATGGCGTAAACCCGGGAGGCAGAGCTTGCAGTGAGTTGAGATCTGGCCACTGCACTCCAGCCTGGGTGACACAGCAAGACTCCGTCTCACAAAGACAAAAAAAAAAAAAATAGAATTTGGGGACTACTGGGATAGAATGAATGTATTTTCTATGTGAGAAGAACATGAGTTTTGAGGGTCAGGGGCAAAATGCTATGGTTTAAATGTCTCCTCCAAATTCATGTTGAAATTTAATTGCCATTGTGATGGTTTTAAGAGGTGGGACCTTTAAAAGGTGATTAGGTCAGCC
>NC_045438.1:141194441-141236972 GCF_002776525.5 Piliocolobus tephrosceles | reverse complement strand
GGCCGAGGGGGGTGGATCACCTGAGGTCAGGAGTTCAAGACCAGTCTGGCCAACATGGTGAAACCCCTTCTCTACTATAAATACAAAAATTAGCTGGGCATGGCGGCAAGCGCCTGTAATCCCAGCTACTCGGGAGGCTGAGGCAGGAGAATCACTTGAACCCAGGAAGCAGAGGCTGCAGTGAGCCAAGATCATGCCATTGCACTCCAGCGTGGGTGACAAGAGCGAAACTCTGTCTCAAAAAAACAAACAAACAAAAGCTGATTAGGTCATAAGGGCTTTGCCCTCATGAAGGGATTAATACCATTATCACAGGAGTGACTTAGTTATCATGCATGTCTGGCCCGTTTTTCTGTCTCACACACTTTCACCCTTTCTCAGCATGTGATGCCTTCTGCCATCAGATGATGTAGCACAAAGGCCCTCACCATATCTAATTGTTGGAATTAATACTCAGGATAATTGTTACCTTTGGGAAAGAAGAAAAAGGCTGTGAGTTGAGGGGTGAAATAGCACTACTGGATGCCAGTAGTGCTCCATTTCTTGACCTAGATGATAATTTTACAGATATATTCACTTTGCACAATTATATTTTGTGTTCTTTTGTTTCTTTTATTGAGTTAAAAAGTTCCCAAACTGAATTCTGATTCCTCATCCCCTCTTGTGAACCTACTGTGTACTTGGTGTTCTCTATCTCAGTACATGGCAAATCCTTTCAAGTTGCTCAGGCCAAAGTCCTTTAAGCCACCCTAACTTCTCTCTCACCTTTATAGCTAAACCATAGGCAAACCTTATCTGCTGTACATTCAAAATAGAGCCTCAGTCCAACTACTTCCCATCGTTTTGTCAACAATATCTTTGTTTAAGCCACCATTAGATCTTACCTGGACTACTAGCATTCCAACTAAATTCCCTGCCTGTACTCTTAACCCTTTATAATTTATTCCCTACATTACAGCAAGTGACCCTTTTTAAACAATTCAAATCTGTGCCCAACACTCTCCAATGACTTGCCATCTCATTCTGAATAAAATACTAAATCCTTACCATAGCCAAGAAAGTCCCAAGAAACTGTAACCCCAGCTCTCTCTGTGACCTTATCTCCTACCTTCACTCATTACAATCCAGCCAGTGTTTCTGAAACTGCCAAATGCTCCTATCTCAGGACACTTGTGGCTCCTAGTCCCTCTGCCTGGAATGTTATCCTCTCAGATATCTACCTAGTTCATTCCTTCACTACCTCCAAGTGTGTTTTCCAATGACAAGTCATTAGAAATAAATTTCCTTCCCCGCCCCACCCCACATCAAGCATATGAACCCAAGAAAGGCATTTCCTAACCATTCTGTCTACAATAGCACCACCACAACCCATGATGGAAGTCTTGCCCAAGCCCTTCACCCTGCTTTATTTTCTGTTTACCACCCTTGGCATTTTACAACTTTCTTTATAATAGGATGTGAGCTCTGCAACAGAATATTTTTGTCTATTTCTGAACCCCTGCAACTATAATAAATTCAGCCACCTCATAAGCACTGGCTGTGGTTGAATGATTTTTAATGAAGACTTAAATGTTTAAGGATGAGTGACTAAGTTATGTGACATTTTCTCTCTTTTCTGCTTCCCTCACAGTCATTTAGCAAAAACTACTCAAGTGGTTTAATATCTATAATCTGGCAGACATGGAAAGTGCCAATTTAGGACCTAAAAGAAAATGCTGAGTCTCTATATACCCAATCTTGGACACTGAAACATCCAAATAAATTACACATGAAGGTATTAGAACTTTTTGTTACTAGTAGACAATTCCTTGCCTCATAAAGAAGTGGCTGGCTTTACTGATAACTTCTGAGGTCTTTTTATTTCTGGGCAGTTTGTTAGCAAATCTTAAATCTGTAAGGTGGTAAATGGAATCCCTCTGTTATTTTTCTGAATTCATTACAACTTCAAGGAAAAAGTTATAACTTCTGCCAATTCTCCCCTTTATATTTTAATTTGAGGCTAAGGGTGGCGGCTACACCTGTAATACCAACACTTTGGGAGGTCAAGGCAGGAGGATTGCTTGAGGCCAGGAGTTGGAGACTAGCCTGGGCAACAGAGCCAGACCCCATCTATACAGAATTTTTTAAAAATTAGGCATGGTGACATGCACCTACAGTTCCAGCTGCTTGGGAGGCTGAGGCAAGAGCATCCTTTAAGCCCAGTTTGAGGCTGCAGTAAGCTATAATCATGCTTGGGTGACAGAGCAAGACCCTGTCTCTTAAATTTAAAAAAAAAAAAAAAAGATTTTAACTTTGCTGTACTTTCTCAGTATGGTAAATATTAAGAAACTAATGTTGGTATTATACTAGATGTTTATGGCATATATGATGTGTATATTACAATCAAGAAAAAAAGATTAAGAAATGGTTTAAAATAATTTCCTCCCTCTGCTCTTAAAATAGAGGTAAGGAGAAAAAAATAGTAAATATGTGACTTAGTTCACCAAAGTGTAGTTAGATAGACATGTCTGAGCAAAAGGAGCAACTGTAAATCCAACTGCTTTGGGAAAACAGGAATGTGGTCTGGAATAGCTAGCAGAGATGTTTTTGAGAAACACAAAAAGGAGATACAAAAACCAGGATCATGTGAACTTCTGTAATCTCACTGACTGTCAATACAAATACAAGCCAATTTTTCTTTCCAGTGTACACATTAGAAATTTAAGAAAAAACACTGATGCCTGGGTCCTATCTCCTAAGGCAATTAAATTAGTCTCTGGAGTTGTAGGGCCTTGGCAAGATAATTTTGTAGAGTTCTCCAGGTGTTATGGACTTAATATGTTCTCTCCAAATTTCTATGTTGAAAGCCTAATTTGCAATGTGATGGTATTAGGAGGGGGGCCTTGGGAGGTGATTAGGTCATAAGGGTAGAGCCCTCACCAATGGGATTAGTAGTCTTATAAAGAGATATGAGAGGTTGCTCTGTCTCTGCTTAGCACCATGGAGGAACACAAGAAGAAGACAGGTGTCTGCAAACGGAAATGGGCCTTTGTCTGACACTGGATCTGCTAGGACCTTGATCTTGGACTTCCTAGCCTCTTCCAGCTTTAAACAAATTTCTATTGTTTAAGATACCTAGTCTATTGTAATTTAACATAACAGCACAAATTAAGACACCAGGTGACTCCAATATGCAACCAGGGTAAAATAACACCAGTTTAAGTTGTAGAAGTGGACCTCTGTTGTTGTGGTAAACTCCTAAAATATTAAAAACAGACTAGAAGAAGAAGAAGAATAGTAAGTTTTAATATTCTTACTGAGTTAGGCTATTATATGCAACTGAATTGTTAATTTGAGGGTATTTTATAATTTTTTATTAGGAACCAGTTACCTAAACAATGTAAACACATTAGAGCAGGAGCATACTAGATCCCCAATCTAGTTACTGAAGCACAAATTCTATTGGCAAAACATGCATAAACATACACATTCTAGATGCAACACAGCAAAATGCTGATGTATAGTAAACCCATTCAAGAAAATATCGTAAATATTCAAAACTGATTATAAAACTCCAAACTACTTTTGAAATAATCTACTCCAAATCCTTCATTCCATAAAGGAAACTAAAGCTTAAAACAGTAGAGTTTTCTAATGCCACAAAGTGGCTTAATAACAATTGGATTAGTTCAGCCCAATGTACTTTCCATTTCATAACATGATAGTGAAAATTTAAAAGATTTCAAGCAGTTTCTAAATCCACTCTGATTCTTCAGTACTTAACAAAAGGACAAACTAAAGTAAATATATCCCCTAAATTTATGATGTTCCTGGAATTGTCATATGCCAGGATGCAGTCTCTGATGTTTGTTGAGAGCAGAGCGATATCTGAAGGATTTTCCACAATCATTACATCCAAAAGGCTTCTCTCCTGAATGAATTCTCTGGTGCTGAATGAGATATGTGCTCTGGCTAAAAGTCTTTCTGCATTCATTACAGTTATAAGGTTTCTCTCCAGTATGAGTATTCTGATGTTCAGTCAGATGAGTGCTCCGGCTAAAGGCTTTGTCACATTCATTGCACTTATAGGGCTTCTCCCCAGTGTGAATTCGTTGATGCTGAGTTAGATGGGAGCTCTGGCTAAAGGTCTTTTCACATTTATTACACTGGTAGGGTTTTTCTTCTGTGTGAGTTTTCTGATGTTGAGCAAGAGATGAACAATGTCGAAAGGCTTTACCACACTCAGCACACTCATAAGGCTTGGCTCCTGTATGAATTCTCTTATGTTGTGTAAGGTGTATGTTCTGGTTGAATGCTCTCCCACACTCATTACACTTGTAAGGTCGTTCTCCAGTATGGATTTTCCTATGCTGAATAAGGGATGAACCATAACTGAAGGTTTTCCCACATTCATGACATTGATAGGGTTTCTCTCCAGTATGAATTCTTTCATGCTTAGCAAGAGATGAACTCCGAATAAAAGCTTTCCCACATTCTTTACATTCATAAGCTTTCTCTTGAGTATGAGTTTTCTGATGCTGATTAAGGTTTGAGAGATAACTGAAAGCCTTTCCACATTCACTGCATTCAAAGGGCTTTTCTCTCGTGTGAATTCTCCGATGTTGAGTAAGGGATGAGCAGTAACTGAAGGCCTTTCCACATTCATTGCATTTGTAAGGTTTTTCTCCAGTATGAATTTTCAGGTGTTGAGCAAGGGATGACCAGTAACTAAAAGATTTTCCACATTCTGCACAATCATAGGGTTTCTCCCCAGTATGTGTTTTTTGATGCTGAGTGAGGTTTGAGTGCTGGCTGAAGGCTTTCCCACATTCATTGCATTCATACGGTTTTTCACCAGTATGAATCATATGATGACGGATAAAAGTTGAGGGCCCATTGAAGGCCTTTCCACATTCATTACATTTATAGGTTTTTTCTCCGGTATGAATTTTTTGATGTTGAGTAAGGTGTGTGCTCCTGGTGAAGGTTTTATCACATTCATCACATTTAAAAGGTTTTTCTCCTGTATGAATTTTCTGATGTTCCATAAAATGGCCTCTCTGGCTAAAGGCTTTTCCACACTCATTACAAGTATATGGCTTCTCGCCAGTATGAATTCTCTGATGCTGAACAAGATGGGTCCTCTGACTAAAGGCTTTCCCACATTCATCACATTTATATGGTTTTTCTCCAGTATGAATTCTCTGATGTTGAGTAAGAGATGGACCCTCAATGAAGCCTTTTCCACACTGATCACATTTATATGGTTTATCTCCAGTATGAATTCTTTGATGGTTTATAAGGTTTTCACTCCGGCTGAAGGCTTTTTCACATTCATTACATTTGTAGGGTTTTTCTCCAGTATGTGTTCTCTGATGGCGAATAAGAGCTGAACAATAACTAAAAGCTTTCCCACATTCATTGCACTTACAAGATTTCTCTTTTTTAACTGGGTTTGAATTCTGTTTGATGCTTCTTTTCGTAAAGGTCTCTTCTGGAGATGGTTCTTGTGTTACAAGGTTTGAATTCACATTGATGCTTTTCCCAAATTCATTATTTACAGGGCCTTTTTCCCAACTGGGTATTGTCTTTTCAGTCAGCTTTATTTCCTTTGGCAATGTCTGTTGGTTTGCTTGCTGCCTCTCTAAACTGCCTTCACATTCCCAACTTTCTAGCAAGTTGGAACTCCAAGAATCATCTCTTTTGTGTTTTTCCACTATTACCTCTGGAGATAGCTCTTCTTCAGAAATGTCAGGCTCTGGGGCTGACACACTATTTTCAAGTCTTGTCTCCCAGTCTAAAAGAAAAAGAAAATTCCAATGTTCTCTGAATAGAGAAAAAATAAACTGCTATGTGGGAATTATGATACTAAAAAATAAATCCCTTGGAAAATTCTAAAGGTTTTCAAATATATAGCCATATTATTTGGGGAGAAAGTTGGAAAGAGCTAAGGAGAATTATAAATAAAATACAAAAGTGGCAAAAGGATGTCTAATTCAATTTCGTAGATAATCTCCAAGAACCAGTTAGGAAAAACATTTTAGATAATAGTTGATTATAAAGGTGACAACAGAGATGGCTAAGAGTAGACAGAGATGAACTGAATCTGAAGGGGGCAGTTTGAATTGGGATTCCTTGCTAATAAACAACAAAACAAAAAATGCAAGAACCACGATTTAAAGACAGAACAAACAGGAAAGATTTTAGCTAAGACCCCATGTGTTTTAGCCTGGAACACTGAAGAAATAATCACATCATTGCTAGATCTGGGAAGAATTGTAAATAGTAGAGGAAATACTTTAGCAGGGAGAAACTAACAAGTTCAAGTCTAGGCATTTTGAGAATTAAGAAAAGTAATGGAGAGCTGGACTATAGTAGTGTTTGTACAAGTAAAAGATGCCAACATCAGAATAATAAGGATGTTCAAATGTAGGATGGAAAGTATCAGCTCAAAAAAGGAAGGACAACAATAGCTAAAGCTTTAGAAAAATATGTGAAAAAGAGCAGAGGCAGAGGGAAGATCCTTCAGAATAGTCAGGGTAACAGAATTAATAAAATATACTAATGAAAGAAAGCAGTTTATCAGCAAACACACAAAACAACAGAAGAAACACAACCAGGAAAGTACATATTCAGGAAGTAAACTGTTGCCCAAAACAAGAGAGATGACAACTAAAAGAAGCAGGGTAGTCAATGCTGGCAATATCCTTAAAGAACAAAGGCTGCGTTTAAAACAGCATTTCTTCAGTTTCAATGGTATCAGAAGTTTACAGCAGACTCCAGAGGATCCTGAATCTTTCCCATATTGCAAACCCAGTCACTATTACTACCACTACCACTATCACTGCAAGCATGAGCAGTGGGGCAGACCCCAGAGCTGCCTAGCATCCCCTCCACACCTGGCACTATGGGTAATAGCACAGCATGTATTAGTGTAGGCAGCCTCACAGCAGTAGAATTTCTACAGGAGGGACAAGATCAAAACAATACAGGCTTTGGAAACAGCCGATTGTTCAAAAAATAAATACGTTTTCATCAACAGAAACGACACCAAGGAAGGTATGTTTGCACAGCAGGTTGCCATAAAGAACACCTCTGGAAGTACTTCACAATGAAAGATATGGAGACCGTGGAGTCTGATGCTGTTAAAGAACAGTGCATGGAAGTGGCAGATCTCCAACCCTGGCTGGAGTTCCACTCAAAGGCAACATGAAACAGACCATGGCCAATATTATCTATGTCATCATCTCCTCTACTCAATAACCAACAGAAGTACTAGAATATAAGGCGCAGGGCAAAAAATGAAGGGATGGAGAAAGTTCCCAAAGACCAGATTGAAAATACCATCCCTATTGCAGAAAGCAATTCTCCCTTTACTACACGCAAAGTCTACAGACATTGACCATAGTACTCTGACATCCCATGTGTGGAGAAGTAATCGAGGGTGTTGACAACCAGGGGACAAGAAAACAAGGTAGACCAGTGAGACAGATACATGTCAGGGTTATAGATCATGATTCTGAGGGTCAAGATCATCAAGACAGCTCCGAGAAGATGGCAATAAAGAGGATAAGGGAAATTATGTAGACTAGGCCCAGGGTTAGTGGCCACCTCAATGTAGGTACTGTCACAATATCACTACCTGTAGAGATATCTACAAAACTATACATCCTTTTTATAAAGACAAAAGTAGCCAACTCATCAGCTAAGAATAAATCTATTCTAGATGCTGATAAAGATAGAATTGAGGGCTGATTTACCAAGACAATCATCATCAGGTCAAATTCCAGCAATAAAAAGTAACCAATAGAATGGAGCTAAATATCTCAAGTGCTTGCCTTCTGTTCACTGACCAGGTAACTGGAACTATATAAATTATCTATACAACATGGGGTGTGGAGGTTATTATTTTTGCCTAAATAAATCTTTTTGGTAAAAAGTATTTTTTGAAAAGCCTAAGTTTTTCAATACACATTTAAATGGTTTAAAACGGTTTTCTATCTGGTCAAGTAAAACTTCATTTTTAGTTTGTGATAAAACTTGACAACTTGCTTTTTCCAAAAGTTAACTAACCATAAGCCCCAGTTATTAAAGTTCTTCTTTTTTTAAAAATTAAGCTTTCTAAAGTATGTTCCATGAAACCATTCTAAGAGAAATATTTTACAGATGTGATATGAAAAAAAAGTATTCATGGTTGGAGGCAGGGTGGGGGTTGGGGAGATGTTACATTCTATGCAATCCTGTTGAACATTCATAACACGTAACTGCCTATTTAAAAAAAAAAATCTCTGAGTGGTACTCCAGTTAGAAACTTGCTAAAGTTTGAACATGGCACACAATTTTCCCCCATAAAGAAGAACCTCACCTACATCCCATTAACTATAGAGATGTATCCCTTACCTAGAATGACTAGGTTTGTTTATTTTTCTAGGGTCAGATCCTTAGGTTACTTCATGCAGTTTGAAAACTGATGATTTAGAAGAAAGTTATTCATAATTTCAAAAACTGTATGATAAAGTGATAAAACCAGAAGCTAGCTAGGTGCAGTGGCTCACACCTGTAATTGCAGCACTTTGGGAGGCTGAGGGGGGTAGATCACTTGAGCCCAGGAGTTCAAGACCAGCCTGGGCAACAAGGTGAAACCCTGTCTCCACTAAAAATACAAAAATTAGCCAGGCATGGTGGCATACACCTGTAGTTCCAGCTACTCGGGAGGCTGAGGTGGGAGGATTGCTTGAGCCTGGGAGGCAGAAGCTGTAGTAAGCCAAGATTAGGCCATTGCACTACAACCTGGGCAACAGAGTGAGACTCTGTCTCAAAAAAAGAAAAAAAAAAAATCAGAAGCTATACATGTTACTAGGAATTAGGTGATAAAGAAATAAAGCTTGCAGGTACGCAATTCATTTTTGTTGAGTTTGGTTGGGAAAGAAAAGAGAAACTGAATGGTGGCCATAAAGATTCATATTATGGAGTAAATCTATTTGGAAATATAGGTTAGGTATTTCTATGTAAAAGTACTAGGAATGGAGCCTGTAGACCCAAAATAAAAAATTGTAAGGACTGAAAAGTATGGTGATAATTATGAGATCATGGTCCTAAAGGAAGCAGAAAGAGATGTAATGCAAAGTCCAGTATGAGAGGTGGATTTTGTAAAACGGTAGGAAGGACATCTCAAAAAGGAACATTTATAACATAGAATCTATGTTCTATAACATAGAATATATATTGCAACAATTAGTGACATAACAAAGTATAAGAAAGTCCAGAAAACAGATGCTTTCCCATTTCTCCATAGGAAATACTTTGAAGGGAAGAAAGTACATCTACACTTCAGACATAAAATCCTCTCTTATCAGGCTGACAGTCGGAGTTAACGATATTCATCTGCTGGCAATCCATGACTTACCTGCACAGGTACCTACTGGAATGCTTGGCTCCATGATCCATGGCTCTGTCCCTTGCTCTAACTGGGAAATCACATCAGGTTTAGAAACTTGGAGTCCTGTTCATTAGGGAAAAAAAGAAAGAAACCTGCAGTAAGGGAAAAGTAACATATCAGAATTCAATCACCACTTTGTCTTTAGAAGAAATGGCATGTAGTAAAAACCTGATGGGAGTGGATAACGTATCAACCTTCAGTGTTACCAGTTCCCAGATATGGTGGGAGTATAATTTGGGAACTGATCTGGGTTCAGGAAAATTATTATTTTGTCCTCTGCTTGCTAGGATGGTAGAAACCTTTTCAAAAACTTTAGAAATTTAGAAATTGTTGGTTACTAAACTTAAAGGCAAACTCCCCTGAGCACGAGAGAGCCCTTCTCCTGAACACCCCTTGATATTAACTCAGAGAAGTTATCCTTACCTATAGAGACCAGGTGTGTATAATTTTCCAATGTCACATCTCTGAACAAATCTCTCTGGCCAGGGTCCAGCTGTTTCCATTCTTCCTGGGTAAAGTCCACTATCACATCCTTAAAAGTCACTGATTCCTGAAATACCAAACATATTTCTGCTTAGCCATAAGCCTTTACTTAGGAAAGGGGTAAAGTTAGCAATACTGACAGAAGTAAGGCAATCTATTGGATGTCTGCAAAATAATCTTGACATTTTCTCCTTTATAAAATAAATGTAAAAACAGTGCCTCATCCATTGGGTTATTGTAAGAATTAAATAAAACATTCCAGGTGAAATGCTTAATTTAATGTCTGGAATATAATAAGTGCTCAGTCAATATGGCCATTGTTGTCCTTCATCATCATCATTACCATCATCTCTGTGTTCCAACATATGTTAAGTATTAATGGTTTAACTATTATCATCAATAATATTTTTTACTACCTACAATGTGCAAGAGCACCCAAAGGTTTTTTGAAAAAGAGACGTGGAAAGACTTGCCCTAATACATTTCAAAAGATAAAGTAATTTAAAAATGGCCTAGTGTGGAATGAAACAAAATGAAATAAAATAGAAAATCCAGAAATAGACTCATATTTGTAAGAGTTGAAAGGCATTAAGCTGCTTTCAAATTGGTTAAAAGTTAATTAGTTAAAAGTAAGTTAAAAGTTAAATTAGTTAAGATGGATTAGTCACTAAATCATGCCATAACAAACAACTGTCTATGAAAAAAAAATTAAGGTGAGATCCTTACTTCACAACACACACAAAAATTCCTGCCAACCTAAAGATGAAATTTTAAAGAAAAAGTCAAAATAATATAGAATAAAAAACAGGAAAATATTTGTATAAGCTTGAAATCTGGAAGGCAAAATTTACATGATGCAGAGACAGACTGATAGATACAACCACATAACAATGTAAAACATCTATAAGACATCATAAACAAAAGGCAATTTAACTAAAAAAACTTCTGCACAATAAAAAAAATCTACAGAGTTCAAGACAACCTGTAGAAGGGGCAAAAATATTTGCAAACTATTCATCTCACAAGGGACTAATATCCAGAATATACTCAAATCAACAGAAAATAAATAAATAATACCATTAAAAAGTGGATGAAGTATCTGAATAAGCATTTCTCAAAAGAAGATATATAAACACCCAAATATATGAAAAATGCTCAACATCACTAAAGGCAAATCAAAATCATAATGAGATATCTCACCCCAGTTAGTCAAAAAGACAAAACAAAAAATAACTAATGCTGGCAAGGATACACCACAGGTAGGAAGGTAAATTAGTACAACCATTATGGAAAACAGTTTGGCACTGTCTCAAAAAAACTAAATATGGAACTACCATATGAGCCAGCAATCCTACTAATGGGTATTTATCCGAAGTAATGGAAATCAGTATACCAAAGAGACACATGCATCCCCATGTTTGCTACAGCTTTATTGACAACAGCTAAGATATAGAATCAACCTAAATGTCCATCAACAGATGAACGGATAAAGAAAATGTGGTGTATATACACAATGGAATACCATTCAGCCATTAAAAAAAAGAATAAAATCCTGTCATTAGTGGTAACATGGATGAACCTGCAGGACATTATGTTAAGTGAAATAAGCCAGACACAGAAAGATAAATATCGCATGTTATCATTCACATGTAGGAGCAAACAAAAACAAAATGAGTTCATAGAGAGTAGAACTGTGCTTACTAGAGGCTGGAAAGGGTAGTGAGGAGGGAAGGTTAGGGAAAGACTGGCTAACAGTTACAAAGTTACAGGTAGACGGAAGGAATAAGTTCCAGTGTCTATAGCACTATAGGGTGAATATGGTTAACAATAATTTCGTGTATAATTACAAGAAAATAGAAGTGAGGATTTGGAATATTCACAACACAAAGAAGTGATAAATATTCAAAGTGATGGATATGCTAATTATCCTGATTTTATCATTACACATTGTATTCACATACCAAAATATCACTCTGTATCCTATGGATATGTACAATTATTACATGTCAACTAAAAATTAAGGGGGAAAAAAAGATCAACTACTCACAAAAATAGCAACAATAAAGGTCAACAACCCAAATAAGCAAGTCACCGTGGAAAATGTGAAACCATGAAAAGATGCTCCCCTCCCCTAAAAATACAGTTGAACAGTAAAATATCAGACTGGGTAACACTGCTGAAGTGCTCATGTATACTATGGTGGAAAGAGAACCCAAATGCAATCTATCTAGGGGGCAATCTGACAAGATCTATCAAAACTTTAATGGAAATACCATTCGATCCAGTCATCCTACTTCTAGAAATTTATTCTTCAGAAACTCTTCTAGGTACAAAGACATATGTACAATTGCCATTTCAACATCATTTGTGTGGAAGGAAAAAAAAATCAAACTTACATGTCTATTAATAGCATAGTGGTTAAAAAATATATGGTACACCCATACTAAGACACTTTATATAGATAGTTATCAAATGAGGTATATCTATATGTACTCATTAGAAAATATGTACACAGGAGGACAGGCATTGTGGCTCACACCTGCAATCTCAACACTTTGGGAGGCCGAGATGGGAGGACTGCTTGAGCCCGAGTTCAAGACCAGCCTGCGCAACATAGTGAGACCTCGTCGGCACTAAAGATAAAAATAGAAATAAGCTGGGCGTGGTGGCATGCACCTGTAGTCCCGGCTTCTCAGGAAGCTGAGGTGGGAGGATTGCTTCCGCCCAGAAGTTCGAGGTTGCAGTGACCTATGATCATACCACTGCACTCTAGGGTACGATCCTACTTTTCTTTTTATGAATAGGAAGAAAGTTTATATGTAAATGAACAGAAAAAAATCTGAAAGAATACTCAACCAAATACTATTGGTGGGACTGGGTAGTGGGACCTACAGGCAATGCAGGGAACTTCCTGCTTTTTTTTTATTGCTATGTATTTAAAACTAAGTGAGAGAGCATGAACTTTGTTTAAAAAATACAAATATATTAAATCTTTAGGACTTTTCCCTCTAACCATGACAAAGCAACTGGACTAGCTCTTCCAATATAAATAAAACTGAACAATATATCTGAAACAAGTGTTTTCATATTTTGAACAGCAGGCAGGACAGAAGTGATACGGAGAGAAGGGAAACACTAACATGAGCCCCAGAATCCCCTTAACTTTTTGCCTGAGGAACTGTCCAGACTGCAGAGCAGAGAGGCAGAGCTCTACCAAAGCAGTGGTCTTACTGAGCTGAGGAGACAAAGTTGAAAGTTCAGAACTACTGAAGCAAGGAATCTGCAGGATAGATACTGGAGAGGAGGGAGCTGCAGAGAAAAGGAATACCACAAATCTGGTGTAAATACAATCTCCATGGTCAATGCAAAGTTACCAACAAGACATAACTGAATAGAGTTGAGAAGTTATGTGCACAGCCAGCTCCCACAAACAGTTCCAGGACACTTTAGGAGCAGGACAAGTCCAGACTGTGAGGAAAGAGCTAAGCAGCAGGTCTGGTTGGCTCATTCCTTGCTAAATTCCAGGGACGCCTAGATCCTTGGTTTTGACCCTTGAACAAGCTCTGAAAACTAAACCTTTGAACACTTCCATGGTCACTAATTATTGACATAATTCTGTGTGCCTAGTCACTGATTAATGATGTTATTCTGTGTGCCCAGTGCACTGGGACAAGTTGTACCAAACTGTCAACATCATTTAAAGAAACATGGAAATTTATGATGTGTACCAGGTGTGGAGTGTGGGGTCTATACTATAGCTGGTCATATGGCAGGTAAAGGCCAACGTGATCAGCAACCTTTATGAATTTGGACTCTAAGACTCAAGCAGGATTCCCTGGGTAGACATTTCTCATGTTTCTGTGGCTCACAATAACAACAGAGAAAGTGCATCTGTATGATCATCACAGAGGGAGGGCTCGGAAGCCTGTACCTGATTTCTCTGGACTCTGCTTATGAATACCCTTTTCCTTCTGATCCTCTTTTGTATGCTTTGCTATAGTATTCTTTAGCCATGATTTATGCTACTGAGTCATATGAATCATTCCAACAAATCACTGAACTAAAGCATGGTCATGGGTCCCTGAAACACAGCCCTAGAGTAAGGCTACACTAGATCAGCCCTAACATTGCTTACAGTTCAAAATACAGATGTCAATAGGATCAAGCTGTGCCCAACATGGAATTAACAATAATTGGATTTACTCTCCTACATGAAATAATACATTCCAGACAAAATGAAACAAAAGTTTCCAACACACTGAACCTCAGGTAACAAAGAAAAGTGATCCCTGAGAATGACGAAACAAATGATACGAGCCCTACAATAGCTCTAGTTTACTGCCTTTAGAGTTTCCAAACACTGGTGTAGGGAGGTGGAACCCAGGAGTAGCCCAGCAGATTTCTGGAACTGAAGAGACAGAGCTGAGAGTTTGGAAAATCAAGGTGACTAGAGTTCACAAGACACAGTGTTGGAGAGGAGAGAGCTACACAAAGAGAGAAGCAAGGAAAACTGCAGAGGTTCCCTCTTGAGTATTCAGAAAAGTACCAATCTGTGCAGAGGTGTGATGAGACTATCTGAGGCCAGTGAAAGAATCATCTAAAAGGAGTCAAGGGACCAGTACCAGTGCTCAAAAAGGACTGGAAATACATCAGCCAAAATGGAAAACTTCATAATTCATGAGGCATTGGCTAGAACACTCAGAATGGTCCTGCCTCTATAGTCGGAAATAAATAGCCTGAGACTAAATGCTGTTCTGGGCCCACCTAACAAATCTTAAAAGGCTTGAAAGGAACACACTGTTTCCAGTAACTTAACTGTATCCCAGAATAAGGTTCAATAACTTTTTTTTTTTTTTTTTTTTGAGATGGAGTTTCCCTCTGTTGCCCAGGCTGGGGTGCAGTGGCACGATCTCGGCTCACTGCAAGCTCCTCCTGCTGGGTTCACACCATTTTCTTGTCTCAGCCTCCCGAGTAACTGGGACCACAGGCACCCATCACCACACCCGGCTAACTTTTTTGCATTTTTAGTAGAGACGGGGTTTCACCGTGTTAGCCAGGATGGTCTCGATCTCCTGACCTCATGATCCGCCCAACTCGGCCTCCCAAAGTGCTGGGATTACAGGCTTGAGCCACCGTGCCCGGCCAAGAATATTTTATATGAATATAAAAAATTCAGAACCCAGTAAGGTAAAATTCAGTGTGTGGCATCCAATCAAAGATTATCAGGCGGCTGGGCACGGTGGCTCACACCTGTAATCCCAGCACTTTGGGAGGCCAAGGTGGGTGGATCACAAGGTCAGGAGTTTGAGACCAGCCTGACCAACATGGCGAAACGCCATCTCTACTAAAAATACAAAAAAATCAGCCAGGCGTGGTGGTACGCACCTGTAATCCCAGCTACTCAGGAGGCTGAGGCAGGAGAATTGCTTGAACCCAGGAGGCAAAGGTTGCAGTGAGCTGAGACTGTGCCACTGCACTCCAGCCTGGGTGACAGAGTGAGACTCTGTCTCAAAAACAAACAAACAAACAAAAAATTATCAGGCAATGCAGGGAAGCAGGAAAATACAACCCATAATAAGGAAAAAAGTCAATCAATTGAAACAGTTAAAAGATAAGAACATCAAAAGTTTTTATGACTGTATTCCATATGTTCAAAACATCAGGCAGAGATATGAAAGACATTAAAAAAAAAAACAAAAAAACAAACAAAAAACAAAAAAAACCTAAATGGAACTTCTAGAGCTGAAAATGAGAATGTTTTGAGATTTAAAAAAATTCACCAGGTAGTATTAACAGAAGAGTAAGCTTTGAAGAGAGAGATTAGTAACTTCAAAGACACAGAAATCAAAGCTATTCAAAATAAAATTAAAAAATAATTTAAAAAAAAGAGCCTTGGGGAGCTCTAGGAGAACTTTAAGTGGCCTGCTTTATGTGTAATTGGAGTACCAGGTCAGGGGGAGGGGAAAGATGAGAGGGGACCAAAAAACATTTCTGAGGAAATAACAGCTGATTATTTTCCAAACTTGATGATAACACACAAAAAAATTGCACCAAAATACATCATAATCAAATAGCTCAAACTCAATGATAGAAAAAAATCTTACAAGTAATCTGAGGAAAAAAGATACACAAATATAAAAAACAAAGATAAAAACAACAGTAACTTTTTTGTTAGAAATAATAGACACTGGAGCAACATCAAATACTGAAAAAAAGAAATCTATCACACTAGAATTAATAAACAAAGGCAAAATAAAGACTTCTTTAGACATAGAAACCTGAAAGTATTATTCATGCAGACCTACACTATAAGAAATGTTAAAGGAAGTCCTTCAAGCAGGAAAAAAAAAAAAAAGATACCAGATGAAAATATGGTTCGACACCAAGGTTTCTCAACCTTGGCGCTATTGATATCTTAGATAAGTGGGGGGGCCTGTCCTGTGTATGGAGATATCACTGGCCTCAACCCACTAGATGCTAACAGCACTCCCTACCAAGTCTTGACAATCAAAGAAGTCCCCTAACACTCCCAAATGTTGCTCCTTGGGAAGCAAAATCACTGACAATTGTGAACCACTGATTTATAAAAACAAATAAAGAATACCAAAAATGGTCATCACACAGTGAGCATTGTAATAATTATACACAATTATTTTCTTATTATTTAAATATCTTTCAAAGATAATTGGCTGCTTCAAGGAAATAACAACAAAGTATTATGAGATTTATAATATATGTAACAAGTAAAATATATGGCAACAATAGCATTAAAATTGCGGTGGGGGGGAAAATGGAAATACACTATTCTGAGTAAAATGGACTATCACTTGAAAGTAAATGATGATTAAAACAAATATGAATCCCTAAAGCAACAAGTAAAATAGCAAAGAGTTATGGCTAATAAGCTAATGAAGGAGATAAAATAGAATCATAAGCATATTCAATCCAAAAGAAGGTAAGAATAGAAGGAAAAAAAGAAAAAAGACAATACAAAACAAATAGAAAACAAACAGCAAGGTAAAAGACTTATCCATATCAAAAGTCACATTATATTTAAATGTAACACATTACATGTAAGATAATATTGAATACAAATGGTCTAAATACCCCAAGAAGCAGAGATTTCCAGGTTTGATTAAAAAAAAAAAAAAAAAAAAGCACAACCTGCGCGGGGTGGCTCACGCCTGTAATCCCAGCACTTTGGGAGGCCGAGGCGGGCGGATCATGAGGTCAGGAGGTCAAAACCATCCTGGCTAAAATGGTGAAACCGCGTCTCTACTAAAAATACAAAAAACTAGCCAGGCGTGGTGGTGGGTGCCTGTAGTCCCAGCTACTGGGGAGGCTGAGGCAGGAGAATGGCGTGAATCAGGGAGGCGGAGCTTGCAGTGAGCCGAGATCACACCACTGCACTCCAGGCTGGGCGACAGAGCGAGACTCCATCTCAAAAAAAAAAAAAAAAAAGGCAAAACCCAACTACATGTTGCTTGTAAGTAACTCACTTTAAATATTAAGATACAAATAAGTTAAAAGCAAAAATATAAAAAAAAAATACCATATGTCAAAGTAATTTTCAAGGCAAAAGATATTACCAGGCATTCAAAACACCATTTCTCAACAATAAAGGAGTCAACTGATTAAGAGAACATAACAATCCTAAATGTTTACACACCTAATAACAGAGCTTCAAAATATATGGTGCGAAAATTAGTAAAACAGCAAGGAGAAACGGACCAACCCACAACAGTCTGAGATTTCAATACCCCTTTCACAATAACTGATAAAACAAGCAGACAGGAAATCAGTAAGGATATAAAAGACTTGAACAACACTATCAACCAAGTTGACCAAACTGGTATCTGTGGTATACAGAACAAGGCCCTCCCAAAGATGTCCATGTCCTAACCCCTGAAACCTGTGAATTTGTTACCTAACATGGCAAAAGAGACTTTACAAATGTGATCAGGTTAAGGACCTTGAGTGAGGAAATTATTCTGTATTACATGGGTGAGCTTAGGGTAATCACAAAGGTCTTTATAAGAGGGAGGTAAGCGGATCAGAGTAGGAAATACAAAGATAGAAGACAAGTCAGAGTCAGAGAGAGAGACAGAGACACAAATTTTAAGATGCCACAGTGCTAGTTTTGAAGATACAATAAGTAGACACAATCCAAAGAACACAGCAGCCTCTAGAAGCTGGAAAAGGTTCTTCCGCTAGAACCTTCAGAAGAATGCTGTCCTGACAACCTATTTTGGACTTTTGACTTCTAAAACTGTGGGTAAATTGTGTTATTTTATGCCATCTAAGCTTATGGCAATTAATTATAGCAGCAATAGAAAACGAATACATCTATAGAACATTCTATAAAACAACAGCGCAATATACATTCTTTTCAACTGCTCACTGATAGTTTACCAAGATGTACCACACTCTGGACAAAAAATCAAGTCTCCATAAATTTGAAAAGATTCAAGTCATACAAGGTATGTTCTCTGATTACGGATATTTTCACTGTCTTGATTGTGGTAATGGTTTCATGAATGTATGTATATCAAAACTTATCAAATTATTCACTTTTAAATATGTGCACTTTACTGTCACAATATATCCCCCAATTAAATAGAAAATACCAAAAGTACTTGGGCTGAAAGTGGGAAGAACTGGTACCATTTCTTTGTTAAGAAAATTCAGTTATGGGACAGGAATTAAGCAGGGGGAAAATTGTAAGGAGGAGGAGGGCTTGAGGTTGATTATGGCTGGTGAGCAATTGTTACCTTTTCTGTCTAAGTTCTCAATCAGTCCAGGTCACTTTTCTTCCATTAAAAATCATTAATGGTTCATAAATGGCCTACACGATAAAGCCTTCAACTTCTCATCCAGGTATTCAAGGCTTTCGTATTCTGACTTCATTCAATCATTTATGTACCACTTGCCATAAACCATCTCTTCCAAATTTTTCTGAATCCTGTGTAACATCTGTTAATTCTTACTTATGAACTTCCGCTTATAATCTTCTCTATACCTAGAATCCATACCTCCATCCCCACCACCTTACTTGTTCAAATATCCAAATGTCACCTATTGTTTTAGAGGCATCACAAATCAGCCAACCTCCATGAAACTCTCCTAATCCTTCTAGAGCACATACATTTTTCCATTCTCTAATATCCACATTACTCATTTCACCTTTCTTACATTTACCTGTTTTACTTTCTAGTAGTCATTTTGGCCTATTAAAGGAACAAGTTTTGGGGCCAGGCGTGGTGGCTCACACCTGCAATCCCAGCACTTTGGGAGGCCAAGGTGGGTGGATCATGAGGTCAGGAGTTCAAGACCAGCATGGCCAGCATGATGAAACCCTGTCTATACTAAAAATACAAAAAATTAGCTAGGTGTGGTGGTGCAGGCCTGTAATCCCAGCTACTCGGGAGGCTGAGGCAGGAGAATTGCTTGAACCCAGCAGGCGGAAGTTGCAGTGAGCAGAGATCACCGCCATTGCACTCCAGCCTGGGTGACAGAGGAAGACTCCATCTCAAAAAAAAAAAAAAAAAAAAAAGGATGAAGTTTTGTACTTATTTTGCTCTCCATTCCTGGAGCATAGCAAGATACTAAGCAAGAGGTAAGTGGTGAATGTATTAGTTAAAGCTGGAGAGGCAGAGCTAGGAATGTGGTTACTAGACAGGTAAGAGCCCAGAATGAACTGCCAACACTGATTTTTGGATAAATAGAAAAAACAAAACAAAAAAACCACAATCACCCTCTAAAGAATAAAATGGCATTTCAAGAAACCACATCTTACCTGAAAACTGGCTGATGAGAGTAGATTATGTCCCCCTTGGAGAAGGGTGGAGTCTGGAGAGGACAGATCTAGGGGAAGAAGCAGGAGCCATATGACTTCTGTTCAGTTTAGCTATTCCTAGCAATCCATAAATTCCGTTTATTCTTCTATTTGAAAATAATAGAAACTATGCCATTTCCTTTACATTTTAGAATGCAAAAAAAGTCACAAGGTAACTGGGGCCCTGGTACCCTCCTCAGTAGGCTCAGGAGGTAAAGCATTGCTTTATGATTCAGTTTTGTACCTAGACACTTAGAAGTCATATGTATTATATGACTCAATCTATGTCTTTATTAAGTGAGGCAAAGTATTTCTGCTGCCTTTTCTCTGCTACATATAAAATATGAAGAAATAATCCGATTACTTTCCCAAAGTCTTCATAGGCCCTTTGAAAACTTTGCTATTAATGCAAATTAAATATCACAATGACATATGCTACTTACTCTACCCACCCAACAGAATGTCTTAAATTAAATAGACATGGTCAATACTAATTGCTGGCAAGAATATAAAGCAATTAGAACTTTTTAGATTGGTATATGGAATAAATGTATCAACCACTTATGAAAACTGGTAGTTTATACTAAGCTAAACATATGACTATCCTATGACTCAGCAATTCCACTCCTGTCCTTACATCCATAAAAATGCTTATGTCCATCAAAGACTTGTACAAGGATCTTCACTGCAGATTTATTCATAATATCTCAGAACTGGAAACAACGCAAATGCCTTTCAACAGAACACAGCATAAAAAACCATTTATTTTCATACAATGGATTACTCCAAAATATAAGAAAGTGCTACTAACATAATTAACAACATGGATGCATCTCATAAACATAATGTTGAGCAAAATAAGCCAGACAGAAAATAATGCATACTGTATGACTACATTTATATTAAGTTTAAAAACCAACCAAACTGATCTATAGTAATGAAAGTTAGAATAGTACTTCTGGAGGGATAACTGACTGGGCAGAGGCACAAGATACTTCTGGGGCATTAGAAACATTCCATATCTTGGTTATACTAGTTTATACATACATAAAAATTTGAAAAGCTATATGCTGTATAGTATTTGTGCACTTTACTGTATATAACTTATACCTGAATAAACAAAACAAAACAAAACAAAAAAAACTTTGCTCTTGGGGGAATCCATTCAGAGTACTGGTTGACAGGAAAGGCTGATTCTCAAAATGACTCGTCTGGTAATTAATTATGTATAATTATGCAAGTCCCTCATCTTCTTTAGGCTTCAATTTTCTCATCTTTAAAAGACTAGAGGCAAATGTCTGACAAACACACCTTTCAAAATCCTCTTGAAGAGGAGATAGTGGTGAGGAAAACCAAACTAGGTACACCTGTTTCCACAAAGAAGTAAAACAAGAAAAATTTTCTCCTCTTAGAAATTTAATGTATGCAGAAAGACTAGCGAGGGAAGATGTCTCTGGATATAAAAATTTGAATGAGATTGGCTGGGCACAGTGGCTACGCCTGTAATCCCAGCACTTTGGGAGGCTGAAGTGGGCGGATTACCTGAGGTCAGGAGTTTGAGACCAGCCTGACCAACATGGTGAAACCCGGTCTCTATTAAAAATACAAAAATTAACTGGGCATGGTGGCACGCACCTGTAATCCCAGCTACTCAGGAGGCTGAGGCAGGAGAACTGCTTGAACCCGGGAGGCGGAGGTTGCAGTGAGCTGAAATTACGTCACTGCACTCCAGCCTGGGCGATAGAGCGAGACTCAGTCTCAAAAAAAAAAATTTTTGAATGAGACATGAGGTATGAAGTAGAAAGACTAGCAATGCTGTAAGAGATGCTTGGTAAAAACTAAGAAAAAACAATCAAAACAGGTAAGGGTCAAGATGGATATTTACAACCACACACAGATGCATGAGATAGTGGCAATAAGCCAAGTGAATTTGCACCTGAAAAAAAAGAAGGGAAACCCAATATTTTAGGCATTAACCAAGGCTTGCTGGGCTGGAAGACATAAGACCTTAAAACTATGTAACTTTAAAAAAAAATTAACTAACGGACTAAATATAAAGACAGTGGGGAACATGAAGAACAAAAAGAAAAGCTAAACAATCAAATGGAGAGAACTCAAGTAATTTCAGGGAATCTAAATTGTACCACTAAGGTGCAAGGACAATCTCTTTGGGATACAACCATTAGGATAGGTCAGTGCCATCTGATTTTAGTTCCAAGATTCAAATTCCAGAGAAAGCCAACTGG
Organism: Piliocolobus tephrosceles; assembly: GCF_002776525.5. Classification (NCBI taxonomy): domain Eukaryota; kingdom Metazoa; phylum Chordata; class Mammalia; order Primates; family Cercopithecidae; genus Piliocolobus; species Piliocolobus tephrosceles. The sequence goes on along the minus strand of NC_045438.1, from coordinate 141,214,990 downwards.
CCTAGTGTGGGTTTTATGACCAATCCTTGTTTAAAAGAGAGCTGGGTAAAATTTACGCAAAATGATCTGATATAAAGAGACAGACTAAGAGATGGATTATTGTATGTGATGCAATAATCCTGAGTGTGAAACCTGATGGAAACTATAGATAAAACAAAAGAAAGAATAAAAAAACAAAAGCAGCACCATGCTGGCAACAGTATGACATAGACAGCTTAGGCAAGTGGGGGTGATGAATAATATGGAGAAAAGCAGTTTCAACTGTTTGGCTAAGTACGTAAGTTTCATTTTGTAAAAAATATATCAATCAAGAAATTCTTAATTAATGGTGTCATGCCTCAGAAAGCAGAGGAAGCAATAAAGGGAACTATTATGCTCAACTTGATTTTGACCAGTAAAGAAAAACTGTTTTGTAACAGAAGTCTTAAGAAAAAAATGAAGGTGTTATCTTGGAAGTTCTTAACAGTGAAAGAAAATGTTCTACATGCACAGACAGGTACCTAAGACTTTAGGAAAACAGAATCAAGAGAAATGTCTTAGGTAAGATGCTTTTTATTCCAAGTAACAGCAACCAACAGAACCAAAAACAGCAACAGTTACAGAAACCAACTGTGTGCCTGGCACATAGTAAATGCTCAGTATGTGCTGCAAAAATTATTACAAGGAACAGAGGCTCAGTAAAGTTAATCCTAATGATAAAATTGTGAGAAATCCCCAAAATAAAGAAAAAACAAAGGCTTTTAATGAAACTACTTTGACTGATTTAATTCTGAGAAACTTAGAATATATATTTAAAAAATCCACTGTAAAAAAGACTTGAAGGACAAAAAATTGAAGAGTAGTATGGACCAAACCCACATTATTCACATGAATAATATGAATAATGTTAAGATTTCTAATGATATTATTTTTAACAAATGCAAAAAAAGGACTGCATGATAATAGTTAGGTTAAACCAAACTTGATTGCACAGCCATACCTAAAGAATGTAAAGACAACACCAATGCAGAGGGAAGTCTATAGGGACTTCCCTATAGGACTTCAATGACATGCAGGAAGAAACAGAAGGAATATTCATCAAATCTGCTAGTGGCATTAAGTTGGAAAGGACAGTTAAGACACTGAATAACTAAATTAGGATTCATAATCATTCTGAAAGCCTAAAACATGTGACCAAAAAATTGAACAATCATAAATGTTAAGTCCTGACATTAAGGATAATAATAATTCCATTACACAAAAAATGGTGTAAATCTAGATCACTGCAGTTTATGTAAAAAAAAAATCTAAAGTTTACAGTACATCACTGATAGTTTTTAAAGCAAATGTGATCTGATGCCAAACAGCAGAAGTATAATCCAAGTCAAAGGAAGTAGTACATTATTCTTTCAGGTACTTTTCAAAGCACATCCAAAGAACTGTTTACCATTAAGCACTGCATTTTATGAAAAATGCTGACAAGCAGGAGAGTTTTCAGAGAACAAGTCTAGTTACATCACACAGACCAATCAAAAGAAGTGAGGCTATATTGCTTAGAAAAGAATTTATGAGGAGTTGTAACAGCTGAATTCACGTATCTTAAGGGCAGCAGTGTGAAATAAAGAACAGACAGTTTCCTTTTCTCTGGAGGACTCAGAAATAAGATCAACACAAAAGTTACAGGAACAAGTACACCTGTTTAATATAACAAACTAAAAAAGAACGCCAACAAGGGAATAGTCTGCACCCAAAACGGCAAGTTTAATGCCACACTAGTTCTGGCCTAGGGTTGACAGACTGCCATCTGCCAAGGAGATTTCAAAACTGACTCTTTCATTGAAGGGATAATTACCAAGATGTCTTCTGACTTCAACATTATAATTTTAATATTTAATATTCAGAAGTCATGTGGGGATCACAGATATTCTGAATGATTATGTCTTTTCATTCCCCAATGGAATGAAAGAAAAAATAAACTCCTCCCCGAAGTATCTCTCTATAAAAAAGAATCTCTCCCTACAATGTAATTTGATTTCTTTGCTAATCCCTAAGCATACCGTTCCTTCCTTCCAGCTCTCCTGCTCTGATCTCAAGTATTTGATCCTCCAGGCATGACTGTTCTCAAGCCTCCATCACCCCGCTCTCCCCTAAGTCGACCCCACTACCTTCCATCTCAGAAGCTCATCCCGTTCCTCTGGAACTTGAATACCAGGGTTCGCCAGGCAGCGTTCCTTCAGCTGATACCTCAGTCTGGGACTCAGATGTCTAGCTCCCCTTGCAGGGAGTCTGCAACACGCTGAGGTTGTCTATCCTAAAAGACACAGGATGGCGTCAGTAGCATACGTCACACAATCACACATCAGAATCTTGCAAAGTGACCAAGAGGTCTTACACAAGAGAAGTGCCCTAAGAGAGCACTAGAGAGGCGTGTGGCACTCCGATGAACAAAAACGGAGTGGAGATCGGGTAAGCAGGTTCTGCCTCAGATCCAAAAAACCCTTGGTGCCCACCCTAGAATCTGGCTGGGACATCCACAGACCTGTCTGTGGACATTTGTGACTCACACCCCTGCGAGGTCGGATAACACGAAGACACACCTGTTGCAGAGCGTTAACGCTGGAAGGTGGATAAGCAGGGCGGGGCCCGGCACCCGACTTCCCCTTAGGCCAGAACAAAAGAACAAAGCCCTCCAAGGGATCAGGGCGGGACCGCCCCGCACAGAAGGAGGCGAGGTGCGCCCCCTTCGAGGACTCCCCAGCTTTCTCCCACAGAGGCCTCTAAGCGCGAAACCAGAAGGGTGACGTCACGGGTCCGGAGGGCTGGCTGTTGCCATGGCGATACCTGAGCTCCCCTCCCTTTATAGCGATCCACACACTCTGATCCCGGGTCCGGAAGCGCATTGACCGCCACCAGACCTAACGCAGGGAGCCGAAGCAGCTAGACTTCCAGAGCGCCAACCTCTTTCCACGCCTACAACCGGCTTCAACGGTCACTTCCGGTCGTTACGAGAGGGCCCTGCCCCGCCCCGCACGCCGGCGCCGGGCGGGCACACTGGACCAGCGTTCCCAGAACACTCCGCGACGAAGTTCCTGAACTTCATTTCCCAGAGGCTTTAGCTAACGTTTCGCGTTCGCCCTGCGCAGGGCCGCACATTTTCGCCGCCAGTGATTTGTTCCTGACTGTTTCAGGTATGCGTGTGCATTGTAAACTTGTCTGACTGAACTGATTTTAAGAAATACAAGTCTACTGACCGGGCGCAGTGGCTCACGTCTGTTATCTCAGCACTTTGGGAGGCCGAGCTGGGCAGATCACTAGGTCAGGAGTTCGAGACTCAGCCTGGCCAATAGGGTGACACCCCGTCTCTACTAAAAATACCAAAATTATGGAGGTGGCGCGTGGTGGCGCATGGTGGCGCGCGCCTGTAGTCCCAGCTACTCGGGAGGCTGAGGCAGGAGAACGGCGTGAACCCGGGAGGCAGAGGTTGCAGTCAGTCGAGATTGCGCCACTGCGCTCCAGCCTGGGCCGCACAGCGAGACTCCGTCTCAAAGAAACAAAAAAGAAAAGAAAAGAAAAAAAGAAATACACGTCTACACACAGTTTTAAAACGCAAGCAATTGTTACCTTTATTACATGTTCTACCTTATATTTTCTGTCCTACTCCTTTGTCGTTTTGAAAATACTGGTAGTTACCTATTAAAATTGTTTTCACGACTCTCAATTGAGTGGCGACCAACTTTATTTATTTATTTATTTATTTATTTATTTATTTATTTATTTATTTATTTTGAGATGGAGTCTAGCTCTGTTGCTCAGGCTGGAGTGCAATGGCACGATCTCGGCCCAGTGCAACCTCCACCTCTCGGGTTCAAGCGATTCTCCTGCCTGAGCCTCCCGAGTAGCTGGGATTACAGGCATGCACCACCATCCCCGGCTAATTTTTGTATTTTTAGTAGAGGTGGGGTTTCACCATATTGGCCAGGCTGGTCTCGAACTCCTGACTTCAAGTGATCCGCCCGCCTCGGCCTCCCAAAGTGCTGGGATTGCGGGCGTGAGCCACTGCGCCCGGCCCCAACATGTTTTTCTAAAGCTTAAGGAAACCCGGAGATGATATTACCATGTTTTGCCCCTTAGTAAAGCATTTTATATGCCTGTGTCAGCCAGCACATAGCTGCATATAGCCCAAGGCCAGTCTGTCACTGTGTCCTTGGCAGAAAAAAAGAATCCAACAAATCGGTAGGTTTTTATATTTAAGACATGGCACTTGCATTTTACTGTGCTGGCGTGCATTCCCAGCATTTGTATAAGGGGCCAAGGTCAAGTCTCTCAGACTGTTGGCTGACAAACATTAAACCTGGAAATCCTAACACTGAGTATATGAAAAACAACTATAGTCAAGGGAACATGATAGAGAAAGCTTCGGTCATCTTAGAGAATGCATATATTGTCATGAAGAGAACATTGGTTTAAAAAAAAATGAGAATGAAAAGACAAGGCACAGACTGGGAGAAAATATTTGCAAAATACATATCTGATAAAGGACTGATATCCAAAATATATAAGAACTCTTTTTTTTTTGTTTTTTGTCTTTTTTTGAGACGGAGTCTTGCTGTGTCTCCTGGGCTGGAGTGCAGTGGCCGGATCTCAGCTCACTGCAAGCTCCGCCTCCCGGGTTTTACGCCATTCTCTTGCCTCAGCCTCCGGAGTAGCTGGGACTACAGGCGCCCGCCACCTCTCCCGGCTAGTTTTTTGTATTTTTAGTAGAGACGGGGTTTCACCTTGTTAGCCAGGATGGTCTCGATCTCCTGACCTCATGATCCGCCCGTCTCGGCCTCCCAAAGTGCTGGGATTACAGGCTTGAGCCACCGCGCCCGGCCAAGAACTCTTAAAAACTCAACAATAAGGAAACAAACCGATTAAAAAAACAGCCCAAAGACCCTAACAGATGTCACCAAAGAAGATATACAGATGGCAAATAAGCATATGAAAAGATGCTGCATATCATATGTCCTCAGGGAAACGCAAATTAAAACAATGGGGTGCCACTATACACTTATCAAAATGGCCAAAATCCAGGACCCTGACAATACCAAATGCTGACAAGGATGTGGGGCAACAGGAACTTTAATTCATTGCTGGTGGGAATGCAAAATGTTAGAGCCACGTCGGAGGACAGTTTGACAATGTCTTGCAAAACTAAACATGCTCTTACCATACGATCTAGTAATTGTGTTCCTTGGTATTTATGCAAAGGAATTGAAAATGTATGTCCACACAAAACGTGCCCAAGAATGTTTATAGCAGCGTTGTTCATGATAGGCAAAACTTGGAAGCAGCCAAGATGTCCTTCAGTACATGAATGAATACATAAACTATGGTACATTCGGACAATGAAATATTCAGTAAGGAAAATAAAAGAGCTATCAAGCTACCAAAAAGGAAGAAGAACAGAAGACCATTAAGTGCATATTGGTGAGTGAAAGAAGTCAATCTGGAAAAGGCTACATACTGTATAATTCCATCTATATAACATCCCTGAAAATGCTAATCTATGGAAACAGCAAAGACTAGTGGTTGCCAGGGGCTTAGGGGGAGGGAAAAAGGGAAGAATAAGTGATGTTCAGTGGATTTTAAGAGGGAAGAATAAGTGACGTTCAGTGGATTTTTAAGGCAGCGAAACTATTCTGTATGATATAGTAATGGTGGATACATGTTGTTATACATTTGTTAAAACCCATAGACTATACAGCACAAAAAGTGAACCGTAATATAAACTATGGTATTTAGTTAATAATAATTTATCAACATTGGCTCATCAATTGTAACAAATATACCACACTAATGCAAGATGTTAATAACAGAGAAATTGGATGAGGAAGGGAGAAGGAAGGAGTATACTGAAACTCTACTTTCCACTCAATTTTTCTGTAAACCTAAAACTGTTCCAAAAGTTTTCTATTAAATTTAAAATATAAGAATGTTAAATATGCTTATGGTAAGGTCTCAGAAGGAAATTAATGACATGCAGTTAGAAACTGAAGGAATGGTGATCTTGTTATAAAATGGGAGAGACTTGGCTGAATTGTATTCTACAGTTGGGTGGAAAACAGAATTTGTACATGATGAACTTGAATATTTAGCTGAGAATACTTCCACGTAAAATGTGGAATGTGCAACCTGGTTAGTTATTGCTGCTTATGGTGAAATGCATGAGGAAAGAAATAAACTGAGGAAGGAACTATTCATCAAAAGGAACCAGCACCCATGATTTGGAAAACTTTTAGCCATACCTTATACAAATGAGACTTTCAATACATATTGAGGACACAGAAAGATATAATTTCTGTCTTCAGCGACTTCTCTATCTCTATGTTGCCCAAAGTGGCCTCCAACTCCTGACCTCAAGCAATCCTCCCACCTCAGCCTCCCTAAATGATGGGGTTACAATCCATAAGCCACTGAACCCAGCCCTCAGAAACCTTTTGTGATTAAAAAAACACCTCAGCAAAATACAAAGCAACTAGTGATATATTTGAACTAAAATTACTAATCAATTGTTGGCTTGTTTGTTTTACTGTAACAATGACTAGGGACTGGCCACAGCTGCAATCTTATTTGTTTTACTGGGCTGAAAACAAAAACATGGTAGAGAGTCAGGATTTAGTTGCAGGAAACAAAAACTAGTCCAGTTTCTACTTTAGCCCTGAATTGGAAACAAATCAAATGTCCTTCTATACTTAAAAAGGCAAATTGTCTATTTTTCTTCAAATACAAGGAACACCAAAGAAAATAATTTTTTTTCTACAAAGAAAAAAAAAATAGCTAGGCATGGTGGTGCATGCTTCTCTTCCTAGCTACTCTGGAGGCTGAGGCAGAAGGATGGCTTGTGCCCAAGAGTTCAGGTTACAGTAAGCTATGATGGTGCCACTGCACTACAGTCTGTGTGACAGAGTAAGACCCTGATTCTAAATTAAAAAAATTTTTTTAAAACAGATTTTTGGTATTTCTGTGGTATCTAACTGTATTCAAAGCTGGAGTTGCAAATGATTTCAGCAAAGAAATATGTATAAAGAAATGCTTGACAAAAATATGTCCACCAAATAAAAAGGATGTGATATGCATGAACTATGAACAACAATCTATAACACAACTTCTATCTGTATGGACACCTCGCTACTCCATCAAACTGCTTCATGTCTATCCCCTCAAATTACGGTCTTCCATAAAACTAGTGAATTTCTTTTAGTCTTCTTTTGACCCTGTAGCGGTGACAGAATCTTTTTTCTCCGCTCTGGAGTTTGGTTATCTGAGTCTGAGAAATAAAGCTGCCAGTAGACAAATTAACAGAAGCAAAGACATACACATTTATTATGCACATATGCACAGGGGTCCCAGAAAGTGTAAGTGAGACTCAAAGAAGGGGCAGATGATTGAAGCTTAAATAGGTCTTGGAGCTACATAAAGAAATAGGGGCTTGAAGGCTCCTGGAAGGTGATGGCGAGAAGTAATGTGAGGGTGAGTGCAGGAACTACTCTGGGAACAAAGCTTGTCTTATTACACAGATAAAGTCTCTTAAGTAGCAGCCCTCAGAATAGGTGGTGAAGAAAAGAATTGAAGTCTGGCTCGGCGAGATGTCCTGGGCATGGAGACCTTTAGTTTTCTCTCCTGGGATCTGAGTTAATCTTCTCTGGCTTAGTACAGATTCCAGGAGAGGGTTCATGACAATCTCTTTCCTTCTGGAGGAACTTCCCTGAGTCAAATAAGGGAAACTTCAGTGAAAGCCCCTCCCTGCCATCCCGGAATGAAAGAGGATCAGGAGGCAGTGGGGCTGCGGAAGGTCAGAGAGACTTTGGTTCTGAGGTTCTGAGCTTGTTCAAAGTACTCAGTACTTCCAAGAGCCATATTTTGGGGTATCGTTTTCTGAGCCCTAACAAGGCTCCTCAGAAAATCTCTGTCTTTTCCATCCCTCTCTTCCTTCCTTTCTTCTCTTCCTCTTCCTCCTCTTCTTTCTCCTTCATCCTCTTATTTCTACCTCCTGTCCCTCCTTCCTTTCTTCTCCCTTCTGGTCACTTTCTTCTCTCCCTTTTCCTCCTTGTCCCTCTTCCTCATTTATCTACTTAGTCGACATGGTTTCTTAGCTTGCGATTGTTTCCCTCTTTTCTTAGATTAGTATATGGTTCCAAGAAGTAGACGAAAGCCAGTTACAATAATCTGTGCACCCGAAGGGCTCAGGAAAATTCCAGGACCGGCAGCTTTAGACTTCAATACCGAAGCACAAGAGAAAAAGAAAACATACTGCGTGGGTTAGATTTTGAGAGAAGGAGCGTCTGCCTTGGCCAAAAATCAAAGTAGGATCTTCCTTTTTGATAGGTAACCCGGTTCCATGGGAACTCGTGAACCATCTATAAATGTCTTTCTTAACCCAACTGGAGCGTGGAAGCGCATTGTGAAATGCAAAATGCCGTGCAAACGCGACCGGATAGATACTTCCTTGGGTTGGTGTGAGCCTAGAGACTTAGGGACCTCATCAGAGCACGAAAGTGCAAGTAGGGTTTTCTGCATCATTTTCTGGCCCTCCAGTTCAGACACAAATCAGAAGTTAGTGCCTTCTTGAAAGCCATTAGCATTCATCAAGGAGCCTCAGTGCGAGGAAGTTTCAAACAAAAGCTAAATGTGTCAGGCCTAGATTTAGGGTGAGGGTCTGATTCCACTTCCTTGCGGGGTCGGTTTGGGTCTAGGTGAGAGAGGTACAGTGGTCTCTAGTTTTCCGGAAACGGTACTGCTGATAGGGCAAGGACTCCTTGCGGCGGCCGCAGAGAGGCTGGCTTGCCTTATCCCACTTGCACTTCACCTCAGAGTTTCTAATGTACTCGCAGACTCCAGTTTCTTGCGCAGGAAACCATTTTTACCGTTTCTTGTTCATTTGGCCCTTGATGTAATTTCTGTTTAAAGACTTGAAAGGAAGCTCCTCCGTTCATGTAGTCGTGGCCGAGTGGTTAAGGCGATGGACTAGAAATCCATTGGGGTCTCCCCGCGCAGGTTCGAATCCTGCCGACTACGGGATGTTTTAGTGAGGAGAGTGCAGCGAGGAAGTATGATCTCACATTTGCTTTCCTGATAAAGCCTCTGCGAGCCTCTTAACGCCGCCTGAACTTTTGCCAACTATGGGATGTTTTACTCAGAACAGTTCAGCGAGGAAATACGATGTCATATTTGCTTTGAGTCTGGGCGAGGAAACTCGTGATAAAGCTTCTGCGTGCCACTTAACGCATCCTGAACTTTAAAAATACATCTGCAGATTGTTAATCTATTTTACCTCAGCGGAGTGCAGGTATTGGTCCCACCTCCGCTTTTTCTGTCTTTGAAACCAACGGACGCACCTTTCAAAATTTGCAGCTCCTATGTTCTCTAGAGCTCAAACCATGGTTGAACATAGACGGAAACCAGTGCGCCACAAAGGAGGCTAGCGAGAGTTCCTTTTTAAAAGGGCCTCACAAAGCGTCCGAGGAATGAAGGAGGAACTGAAGAGGACTCGCAGTTGGGCGCAGACATGTTCGCTGAATTGCCTTGCGTATACTTGGTAGGGGGAACGTGTGACTACAGAACAAAGAAATAAGAGAGAATAGTGAGTAACTTCACATGCATTTCCTAAGAACACGTTTCCACGTCAGTTCCTCGTTAGTATAGTGGTGAGTATCCCCGCCTGTCACGCGGGAGACCGGGGTTCGATTCCCCGACGGGGAGGAGGCTTAAACTTTTACAAAAGCACACTTCTGGTAAACACAGTCTCTAGTCTTCTGGGTAAATGTTGGGTTCCCTCTGTCTTTATCAGAGTTCCTTCAAACCAACGAAATACTGATCGCACGAACCGTAAGCTGTAGAAGTCATGAAGTTCTGTAATAGCAAGAAAATCTCCCCTCTCCACTGTAATCTCCACCACAGTGGAGAAACCTGGGTAGATGTCATCTTAACCGAGTGATTAAATCAATATTGAGACGAATCTACATTATGTACCTCTTTTATAGGATGTGCTCATGAGAGCACAACATCACTTTTGTGGTGGTATTGTCAAAAATATGTAATCTGAATCAGAAAACATCAGACAAACCCAGATTGAGGGAGATTTTCACAAAATAACTGACTTGTATGCCTCAAAAACTGCAATTACTTTTGCATCAACCTAGTAACAGGCAAGCGGGGAGGAAAAATAGATAAATAAATAAAATAAAGTTACTGAACACAAAGAAAGGCTGACTAAATAGTCCACATTATAGAAGATCTTAAAGATATGATAGCAACATATGATCTGGAATTTTTTTCTTGCTATTAAAGGACATTATTGAAATAATTGGTGAAATCTGAATAAAGTCGATAGATTTTATGACATTATTTTATGAATGTTAATTCCTGATTGTATTAATTGCTCTATGGTTATAGAACAAAATGTCTTTGTTTTAAGAAAATTCACACCTGTTTACAAAATACATATTTAAGGGTAAGGGGAGGTATGTGTCTTCAAACTGACTGTCAAATACTTAAGAAATAACTGTTTGTATATATATGAGAGAGAGAAGGAAAAGAAAATATAGGAATATGCTTAATGTGCTAACATTGAGGCGATTGGGGTGAAGGGTGCTCAGGAATCCTCTGTATCATTCATGTACTGTGTCTGTCAGTCTAAAATAATTTCAGAATGGAAAGTTAAAAGAAGAAAAACCTAACAAAACTATAAATTAAAATACACTAAGATTTAAAAGGTCAAATATACAATTTTGAACAATGCATATGACAGAGTGATGACTATATTAATGAATAGGAATTTAGAACTGATGAAGGAGTGGGATTCAAAATGTTATGAGTGAACAAGGAAATTCATAACATGTGACAAAAGCTAAATAAAGAGTGAATGCCTAAGACGACATTGTTTTGTAATATTACATTTTGGAATATGAAAACAATACGAAAATTCAAAACAGCAACAACAATATAAGATGGAAAGGTATGGCCAAATCCAAATCATTCTAAGCTCCCTTATAATAAGGTAGGAATTAGAAGTGTACCCAGTATATACCCTCGACCAATGCTGAATGGATGAATATGAAAAGCAATATTTTTGTGAGCCATAGTCAAAGCCAACAGCATTGCTTCTTTAATGTAGGAATACTCTTCCAGCATATAACAGTATATCTGATTTTGTTTTAAAAATAATTATTGGCTGGGCGCAGTGGCTCATGCCTGTAATCCAAGCACTTTGGGAGGCTGAGGCGGGTGGATCACCTGAGGTCAGGAGTTTGAGACCTGCCTGGCCAACCTGGTGAAACTCCATCTCTACTAAAAATACAAAAATTAACTGGGCGTGGTGGTAGGCACCTGTAATCCCAGCTACTCAGAGGCTGAGACAGGAGAATCACTTGAACCCGGGAGGCGGAGGTTGCAGTGAGCCGAGATCGCAGCATTGCACTCCAGCCTGGGTGACAAAGTGAGACTCTGTCTCGAAAAAAAAAAAAAAAAAAGAAAGAAAGAACAATAGTTATTAACATTTTGTCACGAAATTTTGGCCATAAAATTTAAAAGTTAATATCATTGTGCAGCACTTTCACCAATAGATTCTTTTTTTTATTAACACTATTGCACAGTAGAGTGATTGATGCCCTATCCTTTTCACCTAACATTGAATCTCATTTGTCTCTGTTACTGCCTTTTTAATCTATTACTTCTTTTTTAATCTAGAAGAAAAATGATTCATTGTTGATGAGATCTATAAAGCAACTAGTTTTTTTTGTTTGTTTCTGGTTTTTTTTTTTTTTTTTCTTTGAGACAGAGTCTCGCTCTGTCGCCCAGGCTGCTGTCACCCAGGCTGAAGAGCAATGGCGCAATCTTGGGTCACCACAACCTCCGCCTACCAGATTCAAGTCATTCTCCTGGCTCAGCCTCCCAAGTGGCTGGGATTACAGGTGCGTCTTTTGAGTAGACACAGGGTTTCACCATGTTGACCAGGCTGGTCTTGAAGTCCTGACCTCGTGATCCACCCGCCTCGGCCTCCCAAAGTGCTGGGATTGCAGGTGTGGGCCACCACGCCCAACTTAAAGCAACTGTTTGAAGGCACTGATGAGCTGTCAACCCAGGCAAGGCTTGACAAACTACAATCCTTGAAAGAAGGGAAGCACGTGATATGAGTTTGCACATTCGAAAGTGCTTTCCTCCCAATGGTGTGTTCTGTATTGCACCATTGTGGAATGGATCTCATGTGGAAAGAGGCAGTTGTACTGCATTAAGGAGACACTGGTCCGAGTTTGGGACTACCAAAGTGCATAGAAGTTGATGGTCAAAATTCAAGTGATGAGGGAACCACAGAGAAAGATCTCAAATTTGTATTATAAATTCTCTTTATATTACTGGCTAATTCCTAAGTTGTACCTACACAGGAAGATGTTCCAATACAGGAAAGAGCAACTGTAGGGCTAATGATCTATAGAGTCCATGTGAAAATGGACTAATATACTGGTCTATTACACTGGGTCCTCTTTCAAGGGCAGTGAAAGTTCCCCCTCAGTGAATACTGACATTATTTTTAATCCTCTGGGAAGGCCCTCTATTTCGGCAGAACAATTCAGCTTCAACATCTGTACAGGGTGTAGTAGATTGGCAGTAACCATTCATTTCCATCTCCTTCAAGTGAGCCTTCCTGAACTAGAGGTTAGAAAGAACAACATTTCCCCAACTCTTGCAGTTAGGGTTCTGGGTGTGATTTACGCTTTGCCTCAGGATTTTCAAATATGGAAATAAGGAGACTTCTGTTTCTGTTATTCTGTGCTCACAAGCATTGTCATGGACTCACTGGGGTTTTCTGCAGAGGAATGCAACATAAGGAGCATCACTTTGCTCGTTCACATCTAGGAGGCATGCTGTGCTCTGCAACACGTGATTCTCAAAGTATGGCTCCCAGACCAGCAGCAACAGAATTTGGCAATTTGTTTAGAAATGTAAATTGCTTTCTGATTGCTCTGTGTTTTCTTTGAGCCTGTATTTGTCTATTTGGCATCCATTGATCCATTTGGCATCATTGATCAGAGGGGTCAAACTATAGCCAAAGTTATTTACATCTCCCGCTATCCAGAGCCCATACTTTGAATGACCTCCTTTACCTAACTCTCACACACTAAGCCAATATTTCCCCTGGGGTAAATCAACCATGGGCCCCAAATATCAGACAACCAGGGACAGCCTCTATATCCAAACCTGCCAGAATTATTCAAACTAGCCAATTCTAAACTGTTTACCCTGATCCACCCTGCCTTTCCCATGGAAACCCCAATAAAGACTTTAATTTATGCCTTCCTTTTCACTCCTTTCAGCCTCCTGGGTGACACCGGTACTTCTCAATGTGGCCCTGCATGGTGTGCTGCGCTTCTTACTTCTAGGGAAACTGTGAATAACATTATAATTTTCTTTCAATGGCATTGACCTTTCTGTGTCTTCACTCCATCATCTTTATAAATTAAGGCCTGGGCATAAATCACTGACAGACTTGCCTGAAATGAACAATTCTAGTGGAAGCATCTTGATTTTCTACTTTCTTGATTGTGGGAACAACAACAGCCTCGATGGAGACTATTTCCTTGAGGTTATTTTGGGAACAATTCCTGCAGAATCAAATTAGAACTGATACCTTCTTCCATCCCTCTCTTCTAACATTTTGTAAGCCTCTATATTCTTTATTAATCCCCTTTTATTTAAAATAGCTTGAGAGGTTTTGATTCTTAGGCACATTTTTTTTTTTAAATTTAATTTGGCCAGGCACCATGGCTCATGCTTATAATCTCAGCACTTAGGGAGGCTGAGGCGGATGGATCACCTGAGGTCAGGAATTTGAGACCAGCCTGGCCAATATGGCGAAACCTCGTCTCTACTAAAAATACAAAAATTAGCTGGGCCTGGTGGTGTGTGCCTGTAATCCCAGTTACTTGTAGGGCTGAGGCAGAAGAATCCTTTGAAGCTAGGAGGCGGAGACTGCGCCATTGCACTCTAGCCTGGGCAACAGAGTGAGATTCCATCTCAAAAATAAATAAATAAATAAATAAATTTAATTAATTTTTTTTGTAGAGACGGGGGTCTTGCTTCATTGCCCAGGCTGTTGCCCAGGTTGGTCTTGGACACCTGGCCTCAGGTGATCCTCCCACCTTGGCCTGCCAAAGTGCTGGGATTACATATGTAAGCCACCACACCTTGCCTAAGTAAATTTTTAATTGACCTATAACACAATGTTGATGCAGAAAAGTATATAAACCATAATTACACAGCTCAAGAAATTTTCACAAAGTGAACACACCTATGAACCCAGAACTCAGACTGAAAAATAGAACCATTCCTACGATCTCCAACAAGTCTATTCATGGCCTTTCTCAGTGTAACCACCTTCAACAATCACCTTCCTGATTTCTAACACCACAGCTTTGTTTAGCTTGTTTTGAGCTACAGTATATATAAACAAAAGCATGTATGCCTTTGTGTGTGGCATCATTTCAATATTATGTTTATGAAATCCTTCCAATTTGTGTGTAATTGAAAATTATTTATTCTTATTGCTCTACTGTTCCTTTGTATGAAAAACAACTATTTGTCTTTTCTATTGTTGATGGACTTTGGACTGTTTTCAGTTTGGAACTAATAGGTCTAGAATAGTTTTGTTTCCTACAAGTGAACCCTGATTCATTTGTTTTACATGAATCTATTCTGCCATGCTTTGGTCCACACATACAAATGAGGAGAAAAAAAAAGATTGAAGCCATCACAAGTCTCTGTTCATTTTATTCTAAGCAAAACAAGAATTGATTCAATAAATTCAGTTCATATTAATATCAATCACAGCAAGTTTCCTTTTGTGCTGATTTAAGCATGAAAAGTCTGTTATTTCTTTAGTACTTAACTCCCTTCAAACTAGAGTTCTGAAGGAATCTAATTAAAACGTTATATGCCTGTTAAAATGTGTAGACCAAATAAAAGGGACATGATATGACTGTGGAAACACCTTCTCTCACAACTTACATTTTCCTTTAAATTTGTATTTAGTCATTTCATAACTTGACACGATTTTTAAAGGTTTATATGACTGATACTCATTTTAACAAGAAAGTTTAAATAACAGACTCCTCAGTTAAATATGGAATCTTGTTCTCTTACTCCAAACTCAGCTTAATACTCCCCTCAGAGCAGACTCCCTTTCGTTAAACCATGGGATTTCTTATAGTTGATTTTATTAATATTTCCATAGCAAAGCAATATTTCTTCACTCCCCCTTAGCCTGCCTTCACTCTTCTCTTCATCCCTCTCCTCTCCTCCGTTCAGATGTCACAATTGACCCCTCTGTCATCGTTCTCTTCTCCTCCTCTGCCCACTCTCCGTTTTCTCCTCTTCCTCTACCTCTGTTTCTTCTTTAGAAAATTAGATTAAGACTCTCTAAGCAGGGTAGGCAAAATCACTCTCAGGTCTTAGGAAAATACTGTTATTGAGATATTAAGGTCAAAATGTACAAGGGAGAAAAAGAAAATCTGCTGAATTGACTAAATTTAGAGCAACGAGGGAAGCCCCTTTGTCGGCCAAAACTCAAACCAGATTCTGAGCCTAAAAGACTTAACAATATCACAACGAAGTGACACAGAGGAGACTTTTCTACATAATTTTTCGCTCCCTCCACCTAAGACACAAATCAGCGGAAGCGATTCCGTGCCTGGAATTCCCCTACGAACACCGTAATTCACCGAGGAGCTTTGGGCTCCGGGAAGTCCGAACATCCCGGATTAGAGGAGAGTTGGCCATGACTCCCAGTCGGTACCGGCTAGGTATGGTATCAGCTATGGCGAGTACAGAAGCCTGGCGGGTCCTGGGGCAGGCAGGCGCTCGCCGGATGTTATTCGACTGACTGGATATTTGCTGGAAACGTTAATGCTTATGCGATGAGGACTCTCTCTAATTGCAGTGCTCTCAATTACCAAAGATCTTCTGACTTCCTTTCCTAGAATTCTCATTTCACCTTAGCATTTCCAAAAAACTCACCAAAGACAAACGTTTGCACACATCACCTGACACGTGATTTCACCAATCTATCCAAGTCAGAGGTTTCACAGCTGTAGTCGTGGCCGAGTGGTTAAGGCGATGGACTAGAAATCCATTGGGGTCTCCCCGCGCAGGTTCGAATCCTGCCGACTACGGAATGCTTTTTTTTTTGCTCCAAGTGAGCTAACTTAATCAACCCATCGGTTTGACAGTGTGAAATTACCTAACAAGGAAATCCTTACCACCCATTTCCTACCACAAGGGTGCAAACTTCTTGACTGTCCTGATGCCTCGCTCAAACCTCTACCGCCACTGGGTTCCCATCGTGCCGGGGATCCCGACATTAATTCTTATTTGTCTAAAAGTAAGCAATATTTTCTATAAGCAAAACGCAGGTCTTGGCGATGCTGCCTCACTTCCTGTCTTCGAACCCCGTGCCTCGAATTTTCCTCATGGAATTGCGCCAGTAAAGAAAACAAATATAAGGTATCTCTTATCTTTGTGTTCACAAATATGCCTCACTTGGAAAAGTACGGCTGGGCGCAGTGGCTTACGCCTATAATCCCAGCACTTTGGGAGGTCGAGGCGGGCGGATCGCTTGAGGCGAGTTCAAGGCCAGCCTGGCCAACATGGCGAAACCCCGTCTCCACTAAAAATACAAAACTTAGCCGGGCACGGTGGCGCGCGCCTGTAATCCCAGCTACTAGGGAGACTAAGGCAGGAGAATCGCTTGAACCCGGGAGGTGGAGGTTACAGTGAGCCAAGGTCGCACCACTGCACTCCAGCCTGGACAACATAGAGACTCTGTCATAGACATAACGTAGAGACAACATTGAGACTCTGTCTCAAAAAAGAAAAAAAAAAAAAGGTAGGTCAGCCCCCTCAATTTGAATTTGTCTGATATTTCCTCTGAGTTATATTCAGGTTATTTTGGCAGGAATACCACAGAAGTGAAGCGAGGTCTTTTACCATGCTTCAAATCCAGAGGCACATGATGTTAATTAGTACTGATACTCACAACTGTGATGAATTCAGATGATGTCTATTAAGTTTCTCCGCTGTCAATTTACCTTTGGTATTGCTCATTATATGATTTATGCAGCTTACTTATTTTGCATTATATTTGGTTATTTTGAAAAGTGTAAGTTAAAGGAAGAAGAAATTGAAGAAGTTCATTGAATTCTGGTGGCTTCTCGGTGAAGCCACCGTTGAAGTCTGTAATCGAGGAATACCCTTCCTGCATGTAAAATAAATCTGGAATGTTAATCAACATTTTAATTTAATTTTTAATTATTACCATTATGTTATTTAAATGTTAGTGTTTAAAATGTAAAAGGTTGATATTGATATTATTGTGCAGTAGAGTTATGCACAATTATTTCTTCACTCTACCTCACATTTGAAATAATATGTAGATGCTCACTTTCAGCTATAATTGAACATCATTTGTCTCTGTTTCTTCTTTTACTTACTGACCATATCCAAAATGTGTATATGCATAAGTGGAAATTAAAATTAAAATACTCCATTCCCAATAGCAGTAAACATTTTAGAGTCTGAAAATAAATCTAACTGCCGGGCTTAGTGGCCCACACCTGTAATCCCAGCACTTTGGGAGGCCGAGGCGGGTGGATCACGAGGTCAGGAGTTCAAGACGAGCCTGACTAATATGGTGAAATCCCGTCTCTACTAAAAATACAAAAATTAACCGGGCTTGGTGGCATGATCCTGTAATCCCAGCTACTCGGGAGGCTGAGGCAGGAGAATCACTTGAACCTGGGAGGCGGAGGTTGCAGTAAGTGGAGATCATGCCATTGCACTCCAGCCTGGGCGACAGGGTGAGATTCTGTCTCAAAATAACAATAATAAATACATAAATAAATAAAATAAGTCTAGCAAAAGATATGCAAGAAATCTACACTTAAAACTATAAAACGTTGCTAGTGGAAATTAAATGGAGGAAGTGGAGGAAACATAACATATTTATGTCTTGTTAGACTCAATTTCATCAAGATGAAAACTATTTCCAAATTAATAAGTTCAATTAATCCCAATCAAGTTCTGAGCCTGTATTTTTTAAAGTTTAGCTGTTTCAAAAATATATTTAAAAGGTAAAGCAACTTTAGAAAACAAGAAAAACTCTAGTTTACAGATTCAAAGAAAAGAAAAAATAGAAAAAATAAAAACAAGAAAATATTAAAGAAGATAGTAAAGTTGGAGGACTTATACAACATGTATATCATGACTTATTGCAAACCTACAATTAAGAGTTATTACTTATTTATAAATATTAACACTTTTTAAATTTAAATTTTATTTTTAATTGATACCAAACATTATCTTCACTGCTATGGTATCACCTTGGCCAGGCTGAACTACATTCCCCAGAATTTCTTTTTCTGTGTGTCTCTGGTTAGGATGGTCCCCAAGAGATATTCTTGCAGAAGATTTGAGAAAGAAAGCTAAGTAGCAGTCATTTTGTAGCTCATGCTAACTCACCTGCTGACTTATCTTGTCACATGGCAGTATTTGTGCCTGCAACTAACTACCCCACCTTCCTGTGGGTTCTCCTTCAACCTCTGTAATTTCTGAACCCAATGTTTGTGTTTAGCTTCAAGCAAAGGACCCTGTCTTCTATAGTATACTACAACACCAAGGAGAGGCAACAAGAGCTGACACGGATTTCATTTCATCCTGTAGGGCTCCCAGTTCATGCTTGTGGGTTCAAGCTTGTTCTATTATTCCCCACTTTACCTCCTTCTTCCTTTCTTGATAATCTGCCCCACAGTCTTTATAATGCTGAAGCTTGAAGTGCACCCCAGTGGTTCTGCTTCTTTTATTGAATCCTGACTGCTACATATCAATGACTCAACTAAATGATCAAAAACTTGAACAAATATTTTATAAAAGAAGATGTTCATGTAACTAATAACCAATTATTTTTCATGGGCCTGTTGCAATTGTTGACTCTCACAGTGTTAATTATGAATAAAATTAGCTGCAATAAAGTGTATAGTCAAGAAAAGGATCATGGAGGAAGAGGATCAGTAAACACAACTCAAAGGAAAGGATGATATCCCACCAGGATTTAAAGTCAAATTGGTCATTTTTAAGACCAGTGCCAAAAGGACTCCTGTTTCTTCTCCATGGTAAAGTAATAGAAACCAGACTTACCCTATCACCTTAAACAACTGGAAAACTGTACAAAGTATATGTAACAACTTTCTTCAGACAGACAATAGGCAGTGACTAATTTTGATACCTGGGAAAAGGGAACAAATGAGAAAGAAATTGCCCTATTTACTGCCTATAATCAGATTAAGAGGAACATTTCATAATCATAAAGAGGTCAATACACCAAGAAGCCACAATAACCCTACATGTATGCACCTACAAATAGTGCTTCAAAATATGTGTAGCGAAACCTGCTAAACTGCAAAGAGAAATAGAAAAATTACTCAGTTATAGTTGGAAATTATATTTTTATTATTTTTTATTTTTTTATTTTTTGGGACAGAGTCTTGCTCTGTTGCCTAGGCTGGAGTACAGTGGTGCGATCTCGGCTCACTGCAACCTCTGCCTCCCGGGTTCAAGTGATTCTCCTGCCTCATTCTCCCAAGTAGTTGGGATTACAGGTACCCACCACCATGCCCAGCTAATTTTTGTATTTTTAGTAGAGACAGGGTTTCATTATGGTGGTCAGGCTGTTCTCAAATTGCTGACCTCAGGTGATCCACCCACCTCGGCCTCCCAAAGTGCTGCGATTACAGGTGTGAGCCACTGTGCCAGTCTGATAGTTGGAAATGTTAACACTTCTTTCTCAGTAATTGATAGAACAAATAGTCTGAAAATTCAGTATGAATACAGAAGATTTGAACCACATTACCACAAATTTGACCTCATTAACATGTATAGAACACTCTTCTCAGCAATAACAGAAAATTTTCTTGTCAAGTGCTCATAGAATACTTACCAAGACAGACCTTATTTTGGGCTAAAAAATAAATCACTGTAAGCTCAAAAGGACTGAAATTACAGAAAGTATATTTTCTGACCACAACAGAATTAAGCCAGAAATCAATTAACAGAAATTAAACAAAATAGCCTAAAACCAAATAATACATCACAAGGGAAATTTAAATTATTTTGAACTAAATAAAAATGAAAACAAAATATAAAAAAATGCAGCTAAAGCTTTTCATAGAAAAAAGGCTTATATTATAGAAGAAAAAAGTGGCCAGGTACTATGGCTCATGCCTGTAATCCCAGCACTTTGGGAGACTGAGGCAAGAGGATTGCTTGAGCCCAGGGATTTGAGACCAGCCTGGGCAACATGGCGAGACCCGTCTCTACCAGAACAGGAAAGAAAGAAAGCAAGGAAGGAAGGAAGGAGAGGGAAGGAAGGAAGGAAACAAGGAAGGAAGGAAAGAAGGAGAGGGAAGGAAGGAAAGAAAGAAGAGAAAGGAGAGAGAGAGGAAGGAAGGAAGGAAGGAAGGAAGGAAGGAAGGAAGGAAGGAAGG